>NC_036242.1:29376088-29376556 GCF_002742605.1 Olea europaea var. sylvestris | reverse complement strand
ATTAGTGTTCAAAATGGTTGGAAACCTCCCTCTAGTATCGTATCAGGAAACATTCATCTCACTGACATATCATTGTGGACTAAAGATGAGTTAGCTGCATGTAACTGGAATAGTAAGGAAATTCATGCATTATTCATGGCTCTAGCACCAGAAGAGTTTAGGCGAGTCTCTATGTGCGAAACTGCTAAAGAGGTTTCGGATATTCTCGAAACAACACATGAGGAAACTAAAATAGTAAAAAACTCAAAACTGCAAATGCTAGCTTCTAGGTTTGAAGAAGTGAGAATGAAAGATGATGAAACATTTGATGAGTTTTACGCTAAGCTAAATGACATAGTTAACTCGAGTTTCAACCTAGGTGAGAGAATTCCCGAGACCAAGATAGTGAGAAAGGTACTTAGATCCCTACCTGAGAGATTTAGGCCTAAAGTCACTGCTATTGAGGAAAGTAAGGACCTAGATGAAGTT
>NC_036242.1:29346774-29375950 GCF_002742605.1 Olea europaea var. sylvestris | reverse complement strand
AGATCTGCTAGATCCAGGAGAGTCTTGTTCTCAAACAGTAAGGAGGTTAGAAAATTGAGGGGATCAATTGTTCTGGCGTACTGTAAGTTACCTTCTACAAATAGTGGATCTCTACTGGCTTTTGCCCGGGGGTTTTACCCCGTTGGGGTTTCTCCGTCAACATTCGTTGTGTTCTTTTATTGCTTTAATTTATTTATTGTTACCGGTAATTCAACATAGGTAATTAAGACATGTGAATGAATCTGGACAAACTTTAATTCTTGTGACTTGTTGCACGAATTAATTGATAAGTTTTTTAATTCCGCATGAACACCTATTCACCCCCCCTCTAGGTGTTAGTTGGGTCGAACGTAAGGTTTTTCAATTATAGTTAGCAATTCCAGCTCCATATGAAGCTCATGATTGATATCTTCATTAGCATCAATATCGTCACTGTAATCAATAAGAAAACCTTTATATTTGTTATCCACGCACTTGTTCAGAAATATCGTAATGAAATGAGCATATGAGTTTGTAATTAGGTATTTGATCACATAGGATTGTCCAGCTCCTATATATCCTATGACTAAAATCTTCCTAGAGAGGAATAAGGCTAGACAGAGTGAAAAGGATTTTCCATGAAATGGGAAATGAAACTTCTATAGGTAGGCTAATATCCTTGAAGTCCTTTCTCTCTGAGGTGGCTTCATCTCGAGGATGGGTTTAGTGCAAGATCGACTTGTGTCTTTCTGCACAATGAATTCAAGAAACTTGGCTGAAGATAGCCCAAAGAAAGATTTTAATGGATTCATCTTCATGTTGTGCTAACATAACCTTTGAAAGACCGCTCAGAGGTGGGTTTCAACTCTTGACGGCGTTTTCGTCTTATGTAACATGTCCTTGAAGATCTTGGTCATGGCTCTTCAAGGCTTTGTCCATACCATAACCAAAATTCGAAACTGATTCCATTCAACAAAAATGAAAAGAAAGAAAGAAAAAGGCTTTGATATGAGGAGAAGGAAAGGAGAATGCTTAGTGAGAAGACAGCACCAGAGAAGAAATTCTTGAATTATTAATCGATAGATAATTTTCATCGGTAGAGATAACCACCAATAAAAATAAAGGTGGCAATGGAATATATCGGCATAAGTGACAGTTTTATATGTCAAAATACATCCACTACTTGAATCTTCTTACCTTTCTTCGGTACCTCTAAACTTAAATGTTAGTTGTAAACCAAATAAATCACTAGATGACACAAAATTAAAAAGGGAAAAAAAAAAAAAAAGATTATTGGGTGATTGGAGAGTTATATTTTCGAGGTTTGGGTCAAATGGCCAAATAATTTTAGGCCCGTTTGATTGCACGAAATTTTCCTTGAAACTTGGAATTCGAATTTTAACTTCCACTTTTGACCTGTTTGATTGACAAAATTTTTCAGAAAATTGATTTTCCATGAATTTCTAGGTACAACACCTTAAAGCGTAATTTTCCACCTTTTATTTTCCTAAGGGTAGGTGATTTTTGATATTTCACCTTTTTTTTCTTTTTTTTTTTTATTGTTGACAATGAGAACAAATTCTAAGAACAATTGTAAAAGATGATATCTTTAAAATTGACAATTTTCATGTAAAACAAAACAAAACGAACACCAAAATATAGATGATTTTTTGATCTTTTTTTTCCCTTTTTTTTTGTTGGCAATGGAAACAAATTCTAGGAACAATAGTAGAAGTGAATATCCCTTAAATTGACAATTTTCATGTAAAACAAAGCCAAACGAACACAAAAAAAAAACTTTTACTTCAACATTTTTCACGCGAAAAATTATACAAATCAAACAATAATTTATAATTCCCAAGAAAACAATTTCTAAGTAATTCTATCCCCTAAAATTCATTTTCTTTCCACCCAAATTCCATTTTCGCAATCAAACATACCCTTAGTGTGAATTTAGAAGCAAAAATTTCCGGGGACAAAAAAAAAGTACAGTCCACTTAATATGAACAATAGTTGAATGTAAAATTTGACAACAGTAGAACAAGATATAATCATGCATATTTAAGAACACTTAACTGAAATCACGTAATGAACATAAAAATAGTTAGCAGAAACAATAAACCCTTTTTTTTTTAACATTAGAAAAGCTTTGGCAAGGAATGATTTATACTATCAAATCTAACCAATCACAAAAATAGTGGCGCATATAGTTCTAACTTTATAATAAAGTAGAATTCCCAGAAAATACAAATCTAAGATTTCTACAAAGAGTGGTCCATCATTTGAAAGTGGAGAGCCTGGGAAGCTTGTCTCGCAAATAGTACAGTCTTGCTCTCCTGACTTTCCGGTGTTTGATAACTTTAATCTCTTTGATGTTTGGTGAATATCTGTACAACATGAACGAATTTATGAAGAATCGAAGATAAAGCCTTGCAATTTCGATTTAGAAAAAGAAGCACAACGCATAAAACAAGAAAGAACATGATAGAGAATAGAAACACCATTGGAGCCAACAAACTGTTCTCAATGACTATCTGCATTTCAAAACCACGTACAAAATGCTATTTTAAATCGAAAACAAGCAGCAGTTGTACCAAAATGAAAATCAAATCAGAATAAAATGACAACCCATGTGCAAACGTGGTAAGCCATGAAATATAGAATAATTGTATCACAAGCAAACATCAATATAAACTCATGTGCTCACTTAAAATAACAACAAATTAACAGAAAATATGCTTAAAACCCTGTATGAATCTCTAAGGATTGATGCCACCACGCAAAGTAACTTAACAGATTGAGGAAATTATCGGCTTTGACAAAACTGATTAATAACACAAAAAAATCATGTGAGAAAGCATACAACTTATGCACATCCCATGTGCAGGAGGATTGGCATCGCATTAGGTTCATAACTAGAAAAAGGATTGAAATTGCAAGTGTGGGAGAGCGGTCAATGCTTCGAGGTGTAGAACCATGTATGTCCAACTGAAGATGAATGATTTTAGAGAGGATGATTGAAAACACTATACTATGTGTATTTACCCCACAATGAAGTGCCCTTTCCTTTTACTTTCTTCAGCAAGTCATTGTAGAGTGCGTCGGTATATTCTGTCAGAGGGCTATTTCCCCTATATTTCCACAGTTTTGAATGAACTGGATGGTGTTAACTGACCAGTGATGTAGAAGCACAAATTAGGAGATCAATAAGTGATGATTTGTTATGCACTGATATTACAAAGATTGGGTAGCGATTATGATGAAGAAGAGAGAACCAAAATGGAATAGCTGTGAGAGAGAGAGAGAGCAATGATAGACTTCTTTTATCAATCACATTAAGCTCCTGTTTGACAACCATTATTTGAAAACTTCTTTTCTACATACTCATTTTCAACTACACATTCATACAATAAAATATTTTACACGTAAACCCAAAACTTTTTCTTATTTTTTAACCACACATTCTCCAAAAAAAACTCACTATTCAAAACATTGTTTTTGCCCAAATAATGGTCGTCACACAGGTTTTAAATGAGAAATCAATTTATAATAACAACCATTGTATATTTCCAGTGGTGTAGATGAGTATGACTTGGGCAGATTTAAAGGTTCCCCTGCCCTCGCTATGATTTTGCCCTCCCTTAAATGATTATCATTCAAATGTAGAGTGTAGCTGTGTGATTAGACAATTGCGTATTCCGTGGAAATCAATACAATGCTTTTGATAGAGCTCCATAAATCACAATCCAAAGGATCAACAAAAAGTCAACACACCCTATTATCAGTCAAAAGTTTGTATGCGAAAATCTTCTTGCAGTGCGTTATTAATTATTCTTAATGCACTTCGCATTTGAGTTGTTGAAATTCAGAGTGACCAAAGGCATAGATTTAATTAAGTTAAAGATGCTTGGTGACAAGGCGAAAAAAAAAATGATGACATGTTTATACACACAAAAGCAACAAAATGAAAGTTAAATACTTACACAGGGAACACAATCTCAACTCCAACACCTGCAATAATCCGTCGAATCCGTATTGTTGTGTGGATGCCAGCATTTTGCTTTGATATAACTATTCCTTTATACACGGATAACCTACGCCTATTTTCAGGAACTTCCTGAAAGACAAATGAAAAGACTTCCATTTAAATGGTACCCAAACATAAAACATGTTACTTGTGTGTACATATCCAAATTGAAAGTGCAAAATTATATTTAAAATGAAAAAAAAAAAAATATATATATATATATATATATATGTGTGAGAACAAGTTACCAGTTTGATCTCCACAATATCCCCCGTCCGAAGATCAGGAGTAGGCCTTTCCTTGTCTGATGCTTCAATTGCTTTCTTATTCAATATCTAATCATACACAAAATAGAAAAATGCATTCAAATTCTTACAAAAACCTACTAATTCAACTAATTCATTTCAAAAACTAAGAACTCAAAAGTAAATTGTGAAAAATGGGGCAGAAGAGAATGAGCTCAGTGTCAGAATGCTGTAACATTCCAAACAGTACATTCTGTATGTTTAACGGCAGTGGCACCTCTGCCATTTGGAGCCACTGCACCAGCAAATACCATCTTCAGCCCCTTAGAAATCTCTCCACCAATACCAGTATGAGACCAGTCTCCAACCCCCCCACTCCCAAGCTGCGCAACCACCACCCAAAAAGACCTCTTAGCCAGGCCCACTACCATATCAATTGCAAAGCACCATAGTATCACCACAAAAACCAAAAAATACATTCTTAGGCAGATTACGCACGCACATAGCAAAAGGAAATAGTACATGAACAAATCAAACTTTAAGAGGAGGATTCACTGCAAAAACTAGCTTGGCTCATTATTTCCAAGATAATGGCCTACTAGAGAATACAAGCAGCCAATATGGAATATTATGAAGTGCACAGACATTGACAATCTAAAGACAATTTAGCCAATATCCCTGATTACTAACCTTCTTTAACGCTTGGATAATTATACTTCACCATAAGATAGTTATACTTTAGCACAATCTAGTCTTGAATAGATTAAATTGGACCAGAAGTTGAACTACTTTTAAGAATTAAAGTAATCACTCAGACTAATTGGAAGATTTCTCCATCCAGTAAGCATTAACTAATCTAATTTTGATAGAGATTACTCACTCCGGACTTTAGAAAAGAACAAAAATCAGAATGACCCCCTGTTTGTCTACCATTATATCAATTTTTTTTCTCAAACTCATTTTCACCCCCCCCCCCCCCCCCCCCCCCCCCCCCCCCCCTTTCTTCTTTCTTTTTTACACCCCCCCCCCCCCCCCCCCCACCACACACATTCTCACAATATAATATTTTGTACATAAACTCAAACTTTTTTCTACTTTTTAATCACCCCTTCTCCAACATATCACTATTTCAAAACTCGTTTTCCTACTTTAATAGTAGACAAACAGTGGCTTAAGTGCAAGGATATTTTACACCATTTTCACTGTTTCTGTTCCATAAATGGATTCAAATTAGGAACCTTGGTTCCATTCCTTACTCTATGCCATACCAGACATGGGATATTCAATGGGAATTCCACCCATATATTCCCAGGTGTATTTTGTTCTAAATATCCTTTACTGGATAATTAACATTATTGTTACTGCTTTTCCTAATCTCCTGAAGGTCTCACTCATCACTATTCTCTCAAGACCGTTAAATTGCATGCATACGTATTTATTCATAAGTTTTTTATGTAAATTCATCCTCTTCTTTGTCATACTAGTCCCAGAATTCTCGCCACCACATGCCTGAAGGTAATGTTGCCACAATCAATATGTCATTTCTCACTGACTGTAGAAAGATACTGATTTGACCACGAAAGGGAAATTAATGTCCAATAAAGCCCTAAGCCATTGGGCAAAGCCAGTTTGCTCTAGATATAGTTCCATATTCTGTTTTTCTGTATGCAAAAGTTAATGTCACAACACTAGTCATTGAACCATTGATTTGTGCCAATTTTAAAACTCGAATAGTAAATATGATTAACGATACATCAGCCAAATATACACCTTTTGCTCGTCGGAAAAAAAATTAATTGAAGATTCAAGCGAATACCCCCATAATATCCCCAAGCTTAATTCTTGGCGGTCTGGGTGTCTTCTCCTCGGACTCAATCTCCTCGGACTCAATCTCAGCTTCTTCAGACTCAACAGCTTCATCATTCTCAGTGCTTTCTTCCACTTCGGCCTCTGCCTCTGCCTCTGCATTCGCTTCAGCCCACACAACTACAGACCTATTTTTCCCCCATTTTGGAGGGCCCGAGCTAACACAACTCGGAGAACATCGGGAAAAGAAAGCTAAGGATGAGAGGCGCGGAGCCACCACCGCTGAAAAAGCCAGCTTTGTCTGTGGCAGTGTGCATTGCGTGGGAGTTTTGGGTATACTTAACAAAGCCTGCACAAATCCTAAAAGAAACTGTAAATAAATTTGAAAGAAAAAAAATCAGCATCATCCGTAGAAATTGGCAGGTACATTACCTGTGGAAGAACAGCGGAGCTCATGACTGAGAATTGTGAGAGTGAGGGTGGAATTTACGAATCGGAGGAGGGCCTTATCCGTTTGGGAGATAGGATTATCTAGGGCATGTTTGACTGAGTTCAAAAATATGAAATTCACTTTTTTCTTTTCATTCTTTTTTTTTTTCTTGATTACAAAAGTTAATCTTTAAAAAATAAATGGACGTTTGATTTGTTATTTTCAATTTTTAGCAATGTTCTAAAAGACACGTCTAAACTGCATCCAAATGCTACTTAGACGTCTAAACTGCATCCAAATGCTACTTAGACGCGAGGCTCGCATGAAACATAATGTCTTGACAATGAGCACTTAGAGACGTTTTATTTTTTTTATAAGTCTTTTATTTCACTTTACTTTTAGGATTTAAAATGATTTTATCTCTACAAAAATAAAATCAAAACACATTAAAAAATTAAGTGGAACTTATCTACTTGAAAATTGAAACTATGAAATGTAATTAGTTTTTACATTGTGACAATTGTATAACTAACTAGTTGTAGAAATTATTAAGTAAATATAGGCTATGTTCGAACCACATTTTTTCAAAAAAATACATTTTTAAACAATAATTTAACATCATTTCAACCACACATTTTTTAATAAAATAATTTTACATGTAAATCCAAAATATTTTAGTTATTTTTTAACCACACATTTTTCATCAATACATTATTCAAAAATTCATTCTTAGGAATATAATGTGGCTCAAACAAGGACATGGTATTTTATAATTTTAGATGTTTGATATATATCTTATTTCATTAAAATGATTAAAAATTAATAATAATATCAAAAAATAAGAAAAACGTTTTTTTACATCTAGATTCGTAACCTAAATCTAGGAAAATGTTCGGATTAAGTGATGAACTTGCAACAAGGTGAACAACAAAGAAAAATTATATACGCCCCAAAAATTTTATTAAGTACATTACAATTTTCTTATTTACTTAAATATCCTTAAGTAAAATCACATAATTAGGGATTTAATATACTTTTTAATTAAATAAATTATTGTTACACAATAAATATAAAACCTAATTTCTTTATTTCTTTTTCCTCAACGTCTCATTTTTCATAACTTTTTTGGCAGCTTTTCTTTTCTTCCACGGTGGCTAGATAATTTTTTTTCCTCACGATAAATGAATTTATACTCTATTTGACCACGATTTGCTAATGAATTTTTTTTTTAGTTTATTTGTCAAGATTGAAAATTAAGAATCTAATTTTTTGTTAACTTGAACAGATTTATTATGAATTTGAAACAATCAAAAGCTTTCGAGTCTATTATCTTCAATTTACTATGAATTTAGTACGATTATTTTCAATTTATTATTTAGCATGCTTCATATCAATTTATTATGAATTTGCGTAATTTAAGTACGATTCTTTTCACGTTTACCAGAAATCATGTAAGACGATGATTTTTAATTTTTAAATGAGTTTATGAATTTGTGTGTATGTACTCATCATTGTGTCCATGAATTTGCGTGCATTCATTACGTGAAAGCATACCCCAGAGCTATTCTTTTCACGTTTATGAATTTGATTCTTTTCACATTTACTAGAAAGCATGGAAGACGATGATTTTTAATTTTTAAATGAGTTTATGAATTTATGTGTATGTACTCATCATAGTGTCCATGAATTTGTGTGCATTCATTACGTGAAAGCATACCCCAGAGCTATTCATATGTGCTGTACTAGTCATTACGTAGGTTTATAAATTACCGGCATGCAATTATCTTTTGTGAATAACTAAGGTACCTCAATGTAGAAAAATTTGAGGTGGTTCTTTAAACTGGGTTAGATATGCAAACTATTGAAATCGTAAAACTTCATGGTATTGTTGATGGTCTATCCGTGCTTGTTTATCTCATGGTCATGGTTGTCTACATATCTAGTTCTCAAGTATATTTACTATTAGAATTCTAATCGCATTCGAGGGGAATTGGTTCTAGAGTTATTTATAAAAACATAGCCTCACTTTCATATGCAAAATCCTCTCATTGAATTTTGCCCATATGAATATGGCGTGGTGCTCTTCCTCGATCTTCCGTTTCCAATGGCTATGAAATAATGAGGGGAAAGTTGAGAAGATAAGGATTAATATTGGTGATAAGTACACCACAATATAATATTCTTTTTTTTATTCAAATTTTTTTTATTGAATTAGAAGTATAATTGTAATTGTGTTGTGTTGTATTTATTAAAAATATATTTTTACTGTGGTATGATTATAATGTAGTGTATAAATTAAATTTTATAGTGGTAATATAATTACCCAACAACAAATCTTTAAAGATGACAAATTTATTACTCAACCACGATCCAGCCTCGTCAGGCACTATCCCATTTTGAATGAAGGAAGGAGTAGCAACCATTTTAGTAATTGAGGTGGAGACGAGGAACATAGTCCCATCCCAACTTATTTTCTATATTTTATATTTTACAATTTAAAAAGTATTAAGATGTTGAATAAATAAGTAATTTTTTTTTACTGCCCCTACCTCGCCTTGCCCATCACACTTCACCTCGTTGTCATCCTTACATTAATCTCCAGTTCAATATAGATTAATTTCAAGTTAAAATCAATAATTAATTTTAAATGTACATGGACTAAATCTTAAACTCCGAAAGTAGAACATACCATGGAGAAGGGCAAATATGTAATAGCAGGAATGGAAAATATGTGATGCTCTTTACGTAGATGGTCAACCATCTAAACATCAATAATGCTTAAATACATGATTGGAATAATGCCCAGAGTACAGGGAGTGGGCAGGTAGGTGGGTATGACCTACATTAAAATTGTACGTGAGTCATGGTTCAAATGATTGGGCCCATAAGGGATTGACTTTATATTTACAGAAGGACCACGGGCACTTCTTCGGATTTCGAAAAGGAAGAGTAAACTTCACCGATTTTGATGGGCATAAAGAAATCGTCTTGGTAGCAGAGTTAGCTCCGCTGCTGGTCTACAAGCAAGGTAAGTAGGTTCGAGGGCTTTAGCGATGGAGTTTTGCCAGCGAGATCAAACAATTTTAGATATAAAGATCTTCCTTAAGTAAATAAGTAAAAGAGGGCAAGTCAATTTTACAAATGGGTAGCACGAAAAGTCTCATGATTGGAACGATCGGTCACGTAGGGAGGAGCTCCCTCACTCTGATCGATCCATGGAAGTTGCGTACGAGGCAGCTCACGTACGGTTCGGGAGCCGAGCCCCAGCACAGGGGCTTAGGTCAACACTTATATAATAGCCAGTCATCAATCCCCTGTTTGAGTCTTATTTTTTGAAAAAAATACATTATTAAACAGTGTTTTGACATTATTTTAATCACAGTTCTTCAATAAAATAATATTACATACAAATTCAAAATTTTTCTTTACTTTTTAACTACACAATTCTCATCAATACACTATTCAAAAATTAATTTTTATGAAAAGAATGGGGCTCTAACAAGGACTCTGTAAAATTATTTTTTTTAATTAAAAAATGTATAATGAAAATAAGTTAGGAAAAAAGAGAGTTTTTAAAGGCCTGTTTAATTTCCATTTTTATCAAAATGCATTTTTTTCTCTATTCTTTTTAATCACACATTTTTCATTAAATTAATTTTACAAATAAATAAAAAACTTTTCCTTATTTTTCATTTACACATTTTTCATTAATCTACTATTCTAAAATTCATTTTTCCATAAAAAATAGGTGTCAAACACCCTCTAAAAATTGTGGGTTATAAGATTGATGTCAACAAGCCACGTCATGATCCCCACGTCTTTACTTCAAACATTTTAAGCATCTTTAAGAACTTCAATTAAAAACTCCGCCAAAAAATTTAAAATCTTCCTTTGTTTGGTGTTTCATTGTGTCTTCATTTAGCCTTTATTTATCAACCATTCTACCACATTATTTTTTCTACAGTACTCAGTTTCAATAACATATTTTTCATTAAAATAATATTACACATAAATTAAAAACTTTTCCTTTTTTAACCACACATTTCAACATCAATCACTATTCCATAATACAATTTTTGAAATTAAAAGGGCACAGACAAGTTATTATTCAAATCAATCTCGAATTTTATAGCTGTCATGAATCCTGAATAGTAAGCCCTTCTAATAATTAGAATTTTCAGTTTAAAATATTTTATATTTTCTTATTGCATATGAAGCTATATTCTGCAGTTGCATAATTTTGTTTGATAAAATCTGCCTGTAGGTTTTTGTTATTAATTTATTTGTCTTTTTTTTATATGAGTTTTTCTTAATTACTAGATCATGATCTTAAAATCATCTGATATTAATTAAGATGTATAAAAATAATGGATTTGTAGCTCAAATTGGAGAAGCCAATTCGTGCAATGGAGTTAGAGGGATTGAAATTAAATGGGAGAATCGTATGCTTTAGGACTTGTGAGCTGAGAATGGAGTAACGAGAGGTTATTTAATATTGTCTGTAATAAAGATAATGAGGATATTAAGGGATCTAATTGACAATATCAAGGGATTGATGAAATCAAGGGTTTTCATATTTGTAAATTGTGTAATCATCTTTTATTGATTTGTAGTTATGCCATAATTCATCAATTATTTTTTCTCTAAATTACTTTATGGTATTAGAGCCATTTATTTCTTGAAAATCTTCCTCCCAACTCAATACGGTAGACATCTAGCATAGCCACACCAAGTCCTCTGTCTACCAACATTTTTTTTTCCAAACATCAACCATGGCCATAGAAAATAACCAAATCAACATTCCCAATGCCCAAGAACCCACAAAACCTTTAACCATGATCGCCATCCATAACTCCATCAAACTCACCTCTACCAATTAACACTCTTGGAAACTTCAGATGGAACCCATTCTCATTGGCTATGACCTAAACAATTTGTTGATGGATCTTGTCCTGCTCCCATTGCTAGGATCACTACAAACAAAGAAACAAAACCAAATCCCGAATACCAAACTTGGCTTCGTAAGATAAACTTCTCTTTGGAGCCTTGGTTGGAACTCTCTCACCCTCTCTTATTCCCCTTATCACTCAATCTCAAACCTCCCATGATGTTTGGAAAGTTCTAGCCAATACCTATGCCAAGCCTTTTCGTGGTCATATTAAACAATCAAAGAACAACTCAACCAAACAACCAAGGGCTCTCAAACGATCTCTGAGTACATGCAGGCCATTAAGTCTTGTGCTGGTAAGCCATTTGACCATGAAGATATTATTGAGAAAATTATGGACAGCCTTGATGATGATTATCAACCCGTTATAGATGCAATTAATGGTCGTGATATCCAAATCTCCTTTGATGAACTACATGAAAAACTAATCAACAATGAACTCTTACTTCATCAGAAGATCAGTTCATCGCCTCTACCGGCTTCTGCAAATCAAACCAATATCAAATCCACTCCAAAGAACTATAGCAATCGCCCCTCACAAGCTCCTAGGAACTCTTCACCTCAAGGGATCGCTGCCAGTCCTCATACATACTATAGGGATGGACGTCCCCCTCTCAACCATTCCTTAGTCGCTACTAGTGGTGTAATGTTCAAGGACACGTTGTCTCTAAATGCCCTTATTTCGCCAACAACAACCAAATATGCAGCCACCTTCTCGTTGTAGCAACCAATGGCAGTTTCATCCTCCTACTCCTTAGCAACCTTAAGCCCATGTTGCAACCGCCAACACTTCTACCAATTCAAATTGGGCTTCTTAACAATGGAGCATATCATGTCATTGTTGACTTGAAAAATCTCTCATTTCACACATCTTATGATGGCAAAGATGACATTGTGATTGGAGATGGCAAGGGTCTTACTATCTCCCTCACCGATTCTGTATCTCTCTTTGCTCCTTCCCAACCCTTTTCTTTGTCTAATGTTCGTCGTGTACCTACCATGAAAAGAAATCTTATCTCTATTTCACAGTTTTATCATTCTAATAACATTTCCATTGAATTCTTACCCACTTCATTTTTTTGTGAAGGATCTACGTACGGGACAATCCTTTTACAAGGTCAGTGTGAGAATATGGTTCTCTAAACACCATCTATTCAGTTTTTGTGGACCATTGGATGAAGATCGATGGTCGAGATTTAATCTTGGGGGAGATGTTGTGACTTGATGGTATTGATGTTGACACAATAAGGTCTTCCCACGTTTTTTGTCAGAGGCATGGGTCTTTCCTTCCTTCCCCTTCTTATGTAGACTCTCTCTGCCATTTCTAGTGGAGCTCTCGGTTTTTCCAGTAAGAAAGTGGTGGTTCTTTATCGGTTTTCCCCCTCTCTCTTGGAAGGTGATTTGCAAGTCATGGAGGGTTGTTCCTGAGCCTGAAAAACACCCATAAGAAGAAGAAGAAGCTGCTGAAACGAGGAAGGAAAACTGTAGAAAATTCGGCCAAACACGGTTGTCTCCTTCCACACTTTTTCATTGTTTTGCCTTAGAATTTCTTCTATTGATTGATGTTTATGGTTGATTGAACTCCTAGGATCCCCAACAAACTGGTATCAGAGCTAGGAGGAGTGAAATCTGTCCAAAAATCGATCAAAACCGGCAAGGAAATCACTATTTCATTTTCTGACTGAATCTGAAAAATTCAAATTCTGGCCAAACTATTGACTTTCCGACGAAATGGAACCTGGACCCATAACCAGCAGACTGAGGCGCTCCTTGTGGTGGGACACGTGACCGGCGGCGGCGCGTGGCGGACCTCCGACGAGCTTTTTTCGGGCAGTTTACTTATTTTGACGTCCTGAACGCACTGATGTCGTTTGTTTTCTGTTTCAGGTTTTACAGAAAAAAGTTGAACGATTTTGCCCCTGGCTTGACGTCTACCGCAATTAGGTTCAGAAACTTGGTGGTATATTTACTATTTTTCAACAGTAGTTTGGTAAGATTATTCCAAACTCTCCGTTAGGTTAGGTTTGGTATCCTTACCAGTTTATGCATGGTTATTGCTTGGTTGCTTATTTGTGAATTCTGTTGATTGAATTCTTGTGATTACTTTGTAACCTGGAAGCATATTTACCTGCTTTATATACATGTGTTTCGTGAACGGATTATTTCACTGTTGTGCTTCATTTCCAAAAATTGTTTTTTAAAACTCGGCACTCAATTATATATTGATCATCTGGAAAGAATTTTTTTTTCTTCAAAAACTTTTTTGTTGTGTCCACCAGTACAGGCTACTCTTTTATAGAATCTATAATAGGTTCGAGGGTCGAATTATCGCAATTCGATGGAAAGGGGGATTACTCGATATGGAAACAGAAAATGAGGGCCATTTTGGTCCAACAGAGAGTTGCTAAAGCTCTTGATGATCCCGCTACATTTTCTGATGAGTTAAAAGCTAAAACAACTGAAATTGAAGACATGAATGAAATTGCTTATAGTTATATAATTTTGCATCTATCTGACAATATTGTAAGACAAGTTGATAGTGCTAAAACTGCTAGAGCTTTGTGGATTGCTTTAGATGCCCTGTTCTTAACTAAAACTTTACCTAACAAAATATACCTGTTGGAGAAGTTGTTTAGTTTTAAGATGGACCCGGGGAAGGATGTCGAGGGAAATTTGAGTGACTTTAGCATAATTGTTAAGAGTCTAGCTCATAATGATAAAACATTTGATGATGAGGATTTAGCTGTCATATTGTTAAACTCTTTGCCCGAATCTTACAGAGAAATGAAAAATGCCATAAAATATGGTAGGGACACTCTCACTCAAGCTATTATTTCTAATGCTTTAAAATCAAGAGAACTTGAATTAAAAAGAGAGAACAAAATTCATTCTCGTGAAGAGAGTCTATTTGTTAGGGGAAGATCTGAAAAGAAAGAATTTAACTTCCATAACAAGAAGGGGAGAGGAAAATCTAAAATGAGATCCAAATTTAACGATAAAAGCGGTAAGAAATGTTATTACTGTGGAAAGTTAGGACATTTCAAGAAAGACTGTTTTGACTGGAAAAGGAAACAAAAAGACCTGAACAATTCTGATGTTGATAATGCTGCTATTGCTTCTGAATTTAATAGTTTGCATGTCATGAATGTGTTTGAAGAAGAATTTGACAAAAATTGGATTCTTGACACAGGGTGCACTTTCCATATATGCCCTGATAGGTCTTGGTTTTATAACTATAGGGAGACTGAACCTAGGAAGGTCTACATGGGAGACAATAATTCTCAAAATGTGATTGGAGTTGGTGACATAGCCATCAGGATGTACGATGGGGCCGTCACGCAGCTCAGAAATGTTAGATATGTCCCAAATTTAAAGAGGAGCCTCATTTCCTTAGGTTTTCTGGAAGATGAGGGATATACCTTCAAGTCTGGCAACAAAATTTTGAAAATTATGAGGGGCTCTCTTGTAGTTATGAAAGGGCCTAAGAGGAATGAGCTGTACTATCTTGAGGGTAGAACTGAAATACCATTTGATTCTAGCCTTCTTGCTGTAAGTAAAGACAAAACTGAACTTTGGCATAACAGAATGGGTCACATTGGGATTAAAGGGCTAAAATCTTTAAGTAATCAGAAATTACTCGGAAAAGATGACATTGAAACTATGGAATTCTGTGAAACTTGTGTTTTGGGTAAGTCTCATAAGGTGAGCTTTGAAACTAGCTCTCATAGGACCAGCAGACCATTGGACTATGTCCATGCTGATCTATGGGGCCCGGAGAAGCACTCCACATTTGGTGGGAGCAAGTACTTCTTGTCCTTAGTGGATGATTACTCAAGAAAGGTTTGGATTTATCCTTTGAAGGCTAAGTCGGAAACTTTTGGAAAATTCAGGATTTGGTTAAAGTCTGTTGAGAATCAGTTAGACAAGAAACTTAAAACGTTAAGAACTGATAATGGGCTTGAATTCTGTAATAGCGAATTTGACAACTTCTGTAAGTAGAAAGGTATAACAAGACACAGAACTGTTAAATACACACCTGAACAAAATGTGGTCTCTGAAAGAATGAACAGGACCATAATAAACAAAGTTAGGTGTATGTTGATTAGCTCTGGCCTTGCGAAAGGTTTTTGGGCTGAAGCTGCAAGTACTGCAGCTTATCTGATTAATAGGTCTCCGTCCAGCAGTATAGGGTTTAAGGCCCTACAGGAGTTGTGGATGGGAGAGCCTCCAAATTTAGAACACTTGAGGGTGTTTGGATGTGCTGCATATGCACACCAATCTGAAGGGAAACTTGAGTTGAGGGCTGTCAAGTGTGTGATGTTAGGGTATCCCGAAGGTGTGAAGGGTTATAGGTTATGGGTTTTAGGGATCCAAGGCATTAAGATCATTAATAGCAGGAATGTAGTTTTTAATGAATCTGAGATGCCATGTCTAAAACAGAAAATCGAAGAAACTAACAAATCTGAAACTGAGAAGAGTATTCAGACTGAGGTGAAGCTGACTAGGCTAAATTCACCTACACCTGGGAATGACGAAAATGACCCTATACATCATGAAAATGAAAATGAAATTGAAATTGAACCTGAACCTGAACCTGAAGAGGTGACTGAACTTCAAGATAACATTGAACCAGTTGAAGTTGAACATTTTAATGATCAGCCACCTAATCAAGATTATCAGCTTACTAGGGATCGGGGGAGGAGGCAAATCAGGCCAAATCCTAAATATCAATCCCTAAACTTGACTGATTTTGCCTTGGTTTCAGGTGAAGCCCTTGAATAGATAGAACCTGCTAGTTATGAAGAAGCTGTTAATGGAAAATGTTCTGAAAATTGGCTAAAAGCTATGCGGGAAGAAATGGAATCTCTAATGGAGAATAAAACTTGGAAGTTAGTTAACAAACCTAAGGATCATAGGATAGTTCAATGTAAGTGGATTTACAAATTGAAAGAAGGAAATAATTCTAGTGATCCTCCTAGGTATAAGGCCAGATTAGTGGCGAAAGGGTTCACTCAAAAGGAGGGGGTTGATTACAATGAGATATTCTCTCCTGTGATAAAGTACAAAACAATCAGACTGATTCTTGCATTGGTTGTTCAGTACAACTGGGAACTGGAATGACTAGATGTCAAGACTGCTTTCCTACATGGGGAATTGGAAGAGGATATTTACATGAGTCAGCCTCAAGGTTTTGAGGTGAAAGGTAAAACAAACTGTGTGTGCAAATTAGAAAAATCTCTGTATGGGCTTAAACAAAGTCCTAGACAGTGGTACATAAGGTTCGATACTTATGTACTGAAGATAGGTTTTAAAAGGAGTGAACATGATGCATGCCTGTACTATAATGATAGTAAGGAGGGCTGTAAGGTCTACTTGTTGCTGTATGTAGATGACATGCTTCTAGCAAGTTCAAGTAAGACTGAAATCACTAAGATGAAGAACCTTTTAAAATTAGAATTTGATATGAAAGATTTGGGGAGTGTTAAGAAGATTTTGGGGGTGGTTATAAAGAGAGATAGGGCTAAAAATAGACTAGTCATTTCCCAAAAAGCCTATCTAAACAAAGTCATAACTAAATTTGGTATGAATGGATCAAAATCCGTGAACGTTCCCTTAGCAGCTCACATGAATCTTTCCAGTGCACAATCTCCTAAGACTGAGGAGGAATTTAGAGAAATGAGGAACATACCCTATGCTAATGCTATAGGTTCCGTTATGTTCTCTATGATAACAACCAGGCCTGACTTAGCATATGCTATAAGTTTTTTGAGCAGATTTATGTCAAACCCAGGAAAGCCCCATTGGGCAGGTTTAAAATGGTTGTTAAGGTATATTGTTGGTACATTAGAACTGGGTCTAGTGTATGAAAAGAGATCTGAAAAACTTGCTCTAAAGGGGTATGTAGACTCTGATTTTGCTGGTGACAAGGATAGCAGAAAGTCTACCACAGCGTACTTTTTTACACTAGGTGACAATTGTATAACATGGAAGTCACAGCTGCAGCCTTTAGTTACTTTGTCAAGTACTGAGGCAGAGTATGTTGCCATAACTGAGGCGGTTAAAGAATGTACTTGGTTAAAAGGAATTTTAAAGGAATTGAACTTCATGCATGATACACCTGTTATGTTTACTGATAGTCAAAGTGTTTTATTGCTTTGTAAAAATCCTGTTTACCATGAAAGAACTAAACATATTGAGGTAAAGTATCGTTTTATTCGTGAAAAACTGTCTCAAGGTGAAATTAATCTTGTTAAAATTCACACTGATAGGAATCCCTCTGATATGGGAACAAAAATTCTACCTGTAGGTAAATTTAAATTGTGCTTATCTTTATTACATATTGACACTGGTTAATTTTTCTTGCAGGTAGTGGGCGATGATGATGAACAGTTCTTCCATGTGCAAATTCGCAACCAAAAGAGAGTGTTATGAGAACCAAGGTGAAGAATGTGAGAATATGGTTCTCTTAACACCATCTATTCAGTTTTTGTGGACCATTGGATGAAGATCGATGGTCGAGATTTAATCTTGGGGGAGATGTTGTGACTTGATGGTATTGATGTTGACACAATAAGGTCTTCCCACGTTTTTTGTCAGGGGCATGGGTCTTTCCTTCCTTCCCCTTCTTATGTAGACTCTCTCTGCCATTTCTAGTGAAGCTCTCGATTTTTCCAGTAAGAAAGTGGTGGTTCTTTATCGGTTTTCCCCCTCTCTTGGAAGGTGATTTGCAAGTCATGGAGGGCTGTTCCTGAGCCTGAAAAACACCCATAAGGAGAAGAAGAAGCTGCTGAAACGAGGAAGGAAAATTGTAGAAAATTCGGCCAAACACGGTTGTCTCCTTCCACACTTTTTCATTGTTTTGCCTTAGAATTTCTTCTATTGATTGATGTTTAGGGTTGATTGAACTCCTAGGATCCCCAACAGTTAGACTAAGGATGGTGTATATGAATAGCCAATTTCTTCTTCCAAGATATCTCCATTAATTGCTTTCTCTAGTGTCAAAATCACTTCGTCCGAGTGGCATCACAACTAGGTCATCTGTCATCTTTTATTTTTAAGCACATTGTGACTTCATTGCTCTTTTAATACAAATTTCAATTGTAATTCCCGTCAATGCAATAAAAGTCATAAATATTCATTTTCAATTTCAACTCTTGCAACCTCATTTCCTCTCGAAGTTATTTTCTTTAATGGACTTCTCCTATTCATTCTGTTGATGACTTCAAATACTATGTAAATCACTTCACCAAATATATTTGGTTATATACCCACTCAAAAGAAAATCTCATGTATTGGATATCTTTGTTCGCTTCAAGTCCCTGGTTGAAAATCACTTCCAACGTAAAATTCGTACTTTCTACTTTGATAATGGGGGAGAATATCAAGCTCTTTCTGCCTTCTTAACTACCAATGGTGCGTCTTATCTCACCTCTCCCCACATACACCAGAACATAATGGGTACTCTAAGCATCATCATCGTCACATAGTTAAAATCGGGTTGTCTCTCATCTCCCATGCTTCCATGCCCTTGTCCAATTGGTCCTTTACCTTCTCCACTGCTGCCTATCTTATAAATTGTCTTCCTACCCCCACTCTTGGTCTTCTTTCACCTTATACCAAACTTTTTGGCACCCCATCCAACTATTCTAAACTTCGTAGTTTTGGGTGCCTATGTTATCCATGGCTTCGGCCATACTCCTCTCACAAATTTGTACCCTCATCTTCTCCATTTCTATTTATAGGGTACCCATCCACTCAAAGTGCCTACCTGTGTCTAGATCCCTCCTCCTCTCGTATTTACATGTCTTGTCATGTCAAAATCGTAGAGTCTATCTTTCCATTTGCTGTTATTCAAACTGATCTAGATCGTCTTTCTCTTGTAACACTGTCTCACTAGTGTCCCATGTCACTTCCGATCATCGACACATCATCCTCTGTATCCAGTTCGATGTCCTCACCATCTGCAACCATCTCATACCTCCATAGGTGGCCCCAAATTCAAGTCCCATCGTGGCCACACCAGACATCCAACACGGCTGTCCAAAAACCTAATTCCCAACGTTGCTACCCCATCCTCCAACACGGTCGCATCAATACTATCCCACCAATCTCAAACACCCACTGCTGCTCTAGCAACCACCTCATCCATCACTTCCTAACCCTTTTAATCAACTTTTTCATCTCGAGTCATAGTTACTAGATCCAAACATAACGTCCACAAACCCATTCAAAGGCTTAACCTTACAACCCAACTTTATACCACTAATCACATTGAATCTACATTTGTGACACAGGCCCTTAAAGACCCTAAACGATGTCAAGCTATGTCAGATAAGTATAACGTTCTTGTCCGCAATGGGACTTTGGAGCTTGTTCTTCCTGATTTCTCACAAAATGTGGTTGGTTGCAAATGGATTTTTAGTACTAAGTACTTATATAATGGTTCTATTGATAGGTATAAGGCTTGTTTGGTTGCTAAGGGGTTTCACTAGTACATTGGAGTTGATTATAATGATACCTTTAGTCCAGCTGTAAAGCTCGCTACTATCCAACTTACTCATTGTGGTTGATCTATCAGGCAACTTGATGTTAAAAATGCCTTCCTCCAAGGCACTCTCTCCAAGAATGTGTTTATGCTACAACCACAAGGCTCCATTGATAATGATAATCCTCACCATGTCTGTAAACTTTGTAAGGCCATCTATGGCCTCAACCAAGCTCCCCGTGCCTAATATCATGAGTTTCACCAGTTCTTTGTAACCTCTGGCTTCACTAACCTGTATGCAGACACCTCTTTATTTGTCCTCAACGGTGGTGGTACATTATTTTATCTTTTTGTTTATGTTGATGATATCATTTTTACTGGTGACAATGCATGGGCTATAAATAAATTTATCAAGCTATTGTCTCAATGTTTTTCCTCGAGGATCTCGGCCTCTTAACATACTTCCTTGGGGTTGAAGTTACTACCCATGCTCATGGCCTCTTTTTTACTCAACGTTGCTATATCCTTGATCTGCTCACTCGAGCTTGCATGACCAGTACAAAGCCCATTGCAACACCTCTTGCCACTAGTCTTACACTTTGGTACAACATTATATGATCACTCTGAGTTCAGGGCCATTGTAGGCGGTCTCCAGTACCTTTCACTAACACATACGTACATTGCTTATGCAGTGAATAAATTGTCTCAGTTTATGCACTAACCCACCGGTGAACATTGGAATGCAGTTTAATGCCTATTACGATATCTCAGTAGAACTCTTGATCAGGGTATCACACTTCATCACCACTCTACTTTGCCTCTTCATGCCTTCTCCGATGCCAATTGGGTAAGTAACAAAGATGACTTCACTTCCACTAGTGCACACCTTGTTTATCTTGGTCACGATTCAGTTTCCTAGAGTTCTAAGAAGCAACGTACCGTTGCACACTCCTCTACATAATCTGTGTATCGCTCGGTTACAGCTACGACCGTCAAATTCGCTAGATCTGCTCACTTCTCCCGGACTTTGGTGTTGCCCTTCCTCAACAACCTGTGATCTACTGTGACAACATCGGTGCCACCAACTTTGCTCTAATCTTGTTTTTCATTCGCACATGAAACATATTGCTTTAGATTATCACTTCATTCAAGAACAATTTCAGAATGGTATGATTCAGTAGCTCATATCTCCTTTGCTGATCAGCTAGAGGATGCACTCACCAAGCCACCTTCAAGTCAGTAGTTTCAATTTCTCAAGAACAAGAGTGGACTTTCATCTCGAACGTCCATCTTGCGGGGACATGATATACATAATGAGGATATTAAGGGATCTAATTGACGATATCAATGGATTTATGAAATCAATGCATTTTCATAATTGTAAATTGTGAAATCATGTTTAATTGATTTGTAATTGTGCCATAATTCACCAATTTTTGTTCTCTAAATTACTTTTGTCTATTTTTTTAATGTATAAATCAGCTATGTGTTGGTTTTGAGAAAGTTGTCTCTTGATAAAGGTAATATTTGTAAATTTGAAGCTTTAATTGGTAACTTTGTGTATTTTCATAATGATTCATCTAATATTTTCCAATTCTGTCGCCTTAAGTTATGTGAAAGCTCTATGCCTTGGGTTGGTTGATCAAATGAATGGAGGAGGATAGCCATTGATTTTACAAAATTTTATTTCTAATGGTTAAAAATGTGTCCTAACATCTAGAGTGTAATAAGTACATATAATGAAAAATTGAGAATCCAAAGATGTCATAGTAAATTTGAGAGACTGGAAGTTTAGGTGGGAAATTTAGTTCACCACATAATGTTGTGCATTGTTCTTTTCTTAATTACATGTCGGTGCTTGGACTGTGAAATTTGCTTAGAATCTAAGCTCATTTTCACCTGGTATTTGTTAGTAATTACTATACATCGAAGTGATGTTGTAAATATTTTTCAAGTCTTCCATTTCTTACTTCGGCGAGGTTGATCAAATGATGTGTTAGATTCTTGTGTTCCCTGTTTGCTCTACGTAAAATTATGTGTGTTAATTTGTTCTTGCATTTCTTTTTCACGGTTCAGCCTGTTATACAAGTAATTTCCATTTTTTAAATGTAGTGACTACCTTTTTAAGCTATTGCTTATTGGAGATTCTGGTGTTGGTAAATCATGTCTTCTTCATAGGTTTGCTATAAGATCTCAATTTATCTTCAATATCCATCTATTCTTCTTGAGCATCATGAGACCTTTTAAATTTTCCTAGTCTGATCCATAATTATTTACCTTGTTGGGGTCCCTTGTAACATTGTTTTTTAGCTTATGATCTCCTGCACGACAATATAATTTTCCTCTCATGATATAATTCTGTTT
This sequence comes from Olea europaea var. sylvestris, assembly GCF_002742605.1. Taxonomy (NCBI): domain Eukaryota; kingdom Viridiplantae; phylum Streptophyta; class Magnoliopsida; order Lamiales; family Oleaceae; genus Olea; species Olea europaea. The sequence continues at coordinate 29,353,666 of NC_036242.1, read as the reverse complement.
TGGCGTTATTATTTATTTCAATAAAAGCAATGGGGGTCTCCAGAAGTTGGGAAATGAGAAATAAGCATAGAAACGGTACTAAATTTTGTGAGGAGATTCTGGTGTTGGTAAATCATGTCTTCTTCATAGGTTTGCTATAAGATCTCAATTTATCTTCAATATCCATCTATTCTTCTTGAGCATCATGAGACCTTTTAAATTTTCCTAGTCTGATCCATAATTATTTACCTTGTTGGGGTCCCTTGTAACATTGTTTTTTAGCTTATGATCTCCTGCATGACAATATAATTTTCCTCTCATGATATAATTCTATTTTGGCGTTATTATTTATTTCAATAAAAGCAATGGGGGTCTCCAGAAGTTGGGAAATGAGAAATAAGCATAGAAACGGTACTAAATTTTGTGAACTAATCCATTTGTCATGTGCATCCTTGGTGTTAAATATCATTGAATGAAATCAACATGTCTGCATTGAATGAAATCAACATGTCTACTTTCTTATGTGAAGCATTCTACTATCTTGATTCAGGAGATTCTCAATCAGTGAGGTCGAGATGTCAGATAACACGGTGATGGCGTTGAGATACCATGAGATGACGAATCAGCGCAAAGATAACATGTGATTATAGCACTTTCCTTAATTGGGGCAATTTTGACACGTTTTTAGTAATTTAGCTATAACTTTGACTACGATTATCAGAATCGCCGTTATGGACCCAATTCGAAAAGCTCTTTTTGGGGCGCACATCGTGGTCACCCAGCTATACTCGGTAGGCATCAATTCGAGGCCAAAATTCTCTATTTTCCCCTTCGAATGTCAATTTTTTAGTTATTTTTTCATTTATGGTAATGTTTCGTTTGCATTTTTCTAGTTGATTACGAATCCGATTTGAGCCATATTTTTGGCAAGTTATTTCTTTTATTCCGTATTTTATTTTGGTGTGATTTTTGAAATTTTGCCATTTTCATATTTTCTCAGTCCCAACTTGTGGTTTATTTTTCATTGATTCTGAGCTTAATAAAAGTCAAATTGAATTTCAAAGAATTCTCTTTGTCCTTGGGCATTTTCATCCATATTCTTTATTGAAAATCATCTATTGCAGCTAGCCTGCAGGATAATCGCTATCCATTGGTGTAGACTTCGTAAGTGATCAATTCTATTATACCCTTTGACCCTTACTACTTACAAAACTAGCCCTCCATAACTATATATCTTGGTTTTTGATGCACAAAATCCGAACAGTGGAACAAGATGGAAAACCATTAAACTCCAAATTGTAAGTATCTGTAATATCTTGTAGCATGTTGTGGTTGATGGAGTTAAATTTTAATAATTTCCCGAGTTATAAAAACTCATTTTACCTCAATATGGCGTTGGTAATTCAGTAATTTTTCCATCAAGCAAAATTTTCCAATTGCATAGGCATTTATAGGATGTAGAGAATCATAAAATCATGTTTTACCACTCTAGGTATTGATCATGTACTTTACTTCCCTGTAGCTTCCATATACCACCATGGTCATTTACTTGGTCTTATTTATATTTGATTTTCTGCATATGGTGTTCACTTGCTTCCATAATCCTCTCTATGCTTTATGCAGTGGGATACTGCAAGGCAAGAACGTTTTAGAACTATTCCTAGTAGCTACTACTATGGAGCTCATGGCATCATAGAAAGAATTAGCAATTCTCATGCTAGTATTGTTGTCATGTGATGAAATAGGCTTATTGTCATTTTACTTCTATTAGGTAGTTTATGATGTGATTGTTCGAGAAAGCTTCAATAATGTCAAGCAATGGCTAAATGAAATTGACCGATATGCTGGTGACAATGTTAACAAGCTTCTTGTTGGAAACAAATGTCAATGTTAACAAGCTTCTTGTTGGAAACAAATGTGAACTCACAGTACAGAAAGCTGTTTCCACTGAGACAGCTAAGGTAAACAATTGATGCACCTTATATTTTCATTCTAAAATCATATATAATCACTTGGTACATAGACACTTGATAAGCTTAGTCATGTTATTATGTCATTCCTTGACTAATTTAGGCATTTGACGATGAAATTGGGAACCCTTTCATGGAGACAAGTGCAAAAAATGCCACCAATGTATAGCAGGCTTTCATGGCTATAACTGCCTCAATCAAGGACAAACAAGCATTCTTTGTGTGGATTATAGAATTGTACATTTAGTTATATAAAATTTTGTTGAAATCACCTAGCTCTAACTTCTATACGAACTTGTGACGGTTTATATGTATAGGATGATGAGTCAACTTGGCATGAAAAATGACCAACCTCCAATTGTACAGATCCGAGGACAACCAGTTAACCAAATTTCTGGTTGCTGTTTCACCTGAAGAGATGAAGGTTTAATTAACTTGATGTAATGGTGTTTCTAATGCCATGTAAAATTAGTTTTTCGTGTTAGTTCTTTAAGGTGAGGACTTCTCTTCGACAACTTGATGTTTTAGCACTGTGTAAGCCTCTGAAGAAAATATATGTACAAAGTGATAATAAAGGTGAGTACCAGTGTTTGTTATCACTATTTTTTTTGTGGTCCTTTCCGCTACATTATTATTGTCGATTTTATCCCACAAGTGTACGGATGGTAAAAATTAGTAAAGTAGACCTGTGAGTCCAGATTATCGTTCCCTCGAGGACTATATTTTAGCACTTCATTCAATTTTTTCTAACCACTATTTGATGAAAATAAACAAAATCGATGACTGATTGTGATTTTTGATCTAACTACTTAAAATTTGAATGGATGCAACAAAAAGTGATTTGAAATTCAAACAATAAATGGATGTTAGGACGGAACAATTTCACCTATTAGTCACCTTTACTTCTAATATCGAGATTCATAAAATCTAAAGTAATGTTCGGTCGAATTCTTCTATTGTATTCAATTAACCACTCTTGAGTTCTCGTTGAACCTATTTAACTACTTCAATTCATATTTCTATGAGAATTTGATGCAGGAGGATCCGAGTCAAGTGATGCTGATTTGTGAGATTGCACGATGATGGCGCTGAGATACCATGAGATGGCAGATCGGCGCAAAGATGGAAAGTAAAATACTATTATTTCCTTAATTGGGAGATTTTGACGCGTCTTTGGTAATTTGGTCATAACTTTAGCTACGGTTATCGGAATCGCTATTATGACCCCAATTCGGAAAGTTCTCTTCGGCGCGCACGTCGTGGCCACCCAGCTTTGCTCGGTGGACATCAATTTCAAGCCCAAAATCCACTGTTTTCCTTTTCAAAATTCGATTTTTAGTTATTTTTTACTATTTATGGTAATATTTAGTTTCCTTTTTTTTATATGTTAGAGAACTCGAAATAAGCCAAATTTTTGGCAACTTACTTCTTTTACTTAATATTTTATTTTGGTATAATTTCGGGATTTTGCCATTTTTGGTAATTTTCCAATAATTTCGTATTTCGCAGCTATTTAACCCGGTTTGTGGGTTAGTTTTCAGCATTCTGCATTATTAATAATATTGAGTTGAATTCAGAGTATTTTCTCTGTTTTTTTTTGGGGCGTTTTCTATCGTTCTTTTCTTGCGAATCATCTGCTACAACCAGCCAATAGGATAATCACTATCCTACCCGGCGTCAGAATCAAACTTAGTTAAATACACTAATAGTTCTAAAAATTCATTTATGACTGCAACAATTAATATAGGTATATCTACAAGTTATATAAATTTACTGAATTTTAATATGTGGTCTAAACAAGAATCTGCATCTCTACGCAATTATTGTTCACGAAATCATTGAATAATTGGCTAGAAAATTCAAAATATTGAGAATATGATTAAAATCCACACATGTAATTATAACGAATAAGAATCTCAAATAAAAGAAATAAAGATTCACAAATCAGTTACATTATTTGCCCTAAAATTAGATTAGCTACTCATAATAATGAAAGAAAAATAAGAAGTTATTATGGAAGACATTACCGGGTTTTGAATAAGAATGTAGAATAAGAAATCAATTTTGCACCAAGATCTTCTTCTCCTTCCAATTTATGCTTCAACCTTTGAATTGCTTGTTGTTTTGTTCTCTTGAATTCTTCTCTTTTATCTCCAAGTTTGTCTCTTGCCTCTCAATATGTGAATTCCCTTCAAAAGTGTGAGAAATTTTGTATTTATAGGTGTCTCCTCTTGCGTGTTAAAGTAGAGTTCTTATAGATTTCAAAACGGGCCAAAAATGCGCCCAGACGTACCAACTTTCTTTTTCGATATCCGATTGAAGCGATTCAAGTTGCTTTGGAAATATGACTCAAAGGGTTACAACTTTTCTTAGACATTATTCTCCAATTTGATCGTTTTCTATGTCAAAAACATGTTTCAATGTGAGGCTGAAATTCCGGAGCATAACTTTTCGGTTGGAAATTGATTTGTGATCATGTTTTACCTAAATTTGATCCCTTTGACATCTTTCTTCATCCAATTGACTCCTAACGCGCTTGGATCTTCATCGTGAGGATCGACACAACTTTTGAATATTTACACTTTAGTCCCCAAACTTTGGATCTCTTACGATTAGCCATTTTCTCCAATTTTGCCCACTTTTGCTTTTTCCTTCAATTTCTTGCATCGCCATTGAATTTTACCTATTCAACACAAAATACAATAATTTAGACCTTAATTCATTCGAGAATCAACTAAATATCATCGTTTTAAAGCCTTAAATAAGTGTATAAAATACACTTATCAATTATTCTTTCTACAGATTATATGACATAATAAGATGGTCTCTTGAAACTTATTTCTAAGCATTAACTTTCTAAAATATAATATATATTGTATTTAAAGAAGTCAGATAGATATGCTCTAATTAGCCTAAAAACCTGAATAATGCTATCTAGATCAACGGTTCTGGAGAACCCATCTTATGCGGTAATATGTGATATATTCAATTAAGGATAAAATTAAGTAATATATTTAATTTTACATTTCATTTAATATCACTTATTGTTGCCTATACTGGTATTGTGACACCAGTTGTGCCAAAAAGTATTATTTAAAAAAACCTTGCAGTTAGACAACAATTCTTACCCACTCGTAGGTATGAGAGGGATTATATTGGAAATCATGTTTGACAAGTGTTTATAAATTGTTAAATTATAAATAAATAAAAATAAATTTTAGATAAACAGATAATACTTGTTAATCACTTATAATGCATGAATAAAATGTGAATTGAGTATTTATAAATAGAAAATCGCAACATCTATAGTTATGTTGTTAAACTTGGACGATGTATACAGTGATACTATAATTTTAAAGATTGTCCTATGGTGCAATTGGTGTTTTATGTTGGCGGAATAGGTGCAATTTCCTTTTTGTAAGCTATCATAATAGGATTGCTATTTCCCCAACCATAACACCACCATTATTATTCTCCTTCGAAGGCTCAATTTAATATCCTCAATGCGAGGATGCAATTGATACAAATTAATTCGGTGTGGTAAATGATAATTTGAAGTAGATGTCAATCTTGAAGCTGGGAAGAGTGTAGTAAAAGAATTAAGGAAATTATTAGAGAATCATTCACAGATGATATTCGGACCCCATATTTGCTTAAATGGAATTTGATTGGACTGGTTCCTGTAAACTCAAGAGAACATTTTAAGAGATTCATTATACTCAAAAATAATTTATTGCGTGATACAAAAACTAGAAGAAATGGATGCGGAGTAGGAAGAGATGACCAGGGAGCTGGATGAGGTAAAATGCCAATTTTGAAGTCATGAAGAGCAACGTAAAATAATTAAGGAAGATATTATATTATTTACGGGTAAAGTTCCAACCCCATGTTTGTTTAGATGGAATTTGAACCTTACAACTTATACTTGATAAGTAATTCTGCTTTAAATTGTGTTTTAAACTTAAAAAGATTCAAATTTTTACATTAATGTTACTTCCCTGCTGAAATGCAAAGAAAATGCAATTGTTGAGAGCCCAAATAAATTTATCAATGATGAAGTCCTTAAACTCAAGGATTAGGTGACTCTTAGACATTGAATACATATATAGCAGAAGCGTATGAAAATTTTGAAGTAATACTATTATTTTATGTTAATTTTAACTATTATTTATCTTTATACTTGGTTCCAATTTAGATACGATGTTACTTATCCTACTGAAAGAATTGCCTCTTCAATGCCATGAGCACTTTTTTCTTGTTTAAGCTTAAATTCCCAAACCTTTCTTTCTTTATTTCGACTTTAATACCTGAACTCACTCATTTGATATCAATAGTTGTCATTGTGTGTTATCTTCGCCATTCTTTTCATATGTTTTTGTCTTCATCTTCTTTGCTGGGTACAGGTCACCTAAATTATTCTTTGTACTAGATATTTACACAACAAAACATGTTTTCTAAATTTTTTCCCCTAGTGCTTAATTTATGTTTCTGACTACATCATTTTTGCAGTGTTGTTGTCTCGAAACATTTAGCAACATATGCTAAAATTTGATTTAACTAATGTTTAATACAAATAAATTTTTTATATTTATGTTATTACTTAGTCAACTATACTATGGCACGTGTATCTCAATAGTAGTAAGAATGGTCTCAAATGAATAATAGAATTAAAACGAGTATCACATAATTATTATTTCTTTTCGATTCTTTAATGATAGTCAACCACAACCGTTGAATTTCTTGTAATTTTAAAAAAATACCATCAGCATAAAATACTCAAGAACTCAAACTTTATTTATGTCTGTTCGATTACTATTAAATCATCCATGATTCATCTCAATCTCTATTTGACATGGCTCAAATGCTTAAGGATTGTAAATTTGATACGTCCTTGGATAGTTAATTCATTTTATGATTTTACTTGAGTAAAAAGATAAATTCAT
>NC_036242.1:29338451-29346321 GCF_002742605.1 Olea europaea var. sylvestris | reverse complement strand
GGTGTGGGGGGGGGGGGGTTGCTCTGCTTAGGGTCTTAAAATTTGGACCATATTTTTCCAAATTTTGTACAATAGGGTATTTTGGTCTATTTTCATTAAAATTGATCATATTTGGAAATGTTTTTGAAATTTGCTGTTTTTCAAAATGCACATTCAAACATGACTACATTTTCAAATTTCCCTAAATAGTTTTAGGAGGGAGGGCTAGGTGTACCTCGTTCAAAGACATAAAATACAATGATAACATCCAACTTTAGCTCATAATGCATGTCGTGAGGTATCAAGTAGACTCATCATCAAGTTCAAAATCACTATTTGAAAACGATTGATCAGAAAGCCATACGAGCTTATAGGTGTTGAGCTGGGCAAGCTACTCATCGACTCGACTATCGCTCTAGACGAGCTGTGGGCATAAGCTAGCAGCAAATCACTCATGTGAGAAGCTCATTGGCTCGCAAGCGAGCCAACTAGCCTAAATCTTGTGAGCAGCTCACATGTGAACTACAAAATGTAATTTTTGATCCAAAAAAAAAAAAAAGGGGAACCGCGAATGGTTTGACTTGCCATAGCAAGAGGCAAGCTCGTGGGGTGAGGAGTCAACTTGCTGGAAAAGATGAATCGGGCTACTCCATTCGTCACGTGTAACACCCTTACGCGAGCTCCTATATTGTCATTTTTGCCTCTTGTTTAAGGGGAGAGAAAACGTGTTTGGCATGTGGTGATATTGGGCACTAATAGTGGATTGCATTGTAAATTTCTCCATCATTTAAGTTATTGGCGCACTATCACAAAATCAATAGAAATAAAGCAATAACATATGCATAATTCACGATTAATGTAAGGATTAATTTACAATTACTACCTTTTGGAGTAACATAATTGTAAGGACGAATGTAGATGTGCACTATCCTTCTTGTTCTCCAATATCGTGGCTTGAGACCAACCTTGCGCACATTATCGGAATAAATATTGCTAAATAGTTTCATGAATGGAATTATTTAATATATATTAACGTAAGATATTAATTTGTTTGTCACATCTCATAAAAAAAAAGTGCAAAAGCCTAATGAGATATGATCTTAGTCGATTTGTTATCCCCACACACAAGTCCTCCTCAATCTTACGTGGTACCCAATTAGTTCGAGTCTTCATTCTCATCATTTTTCATTAGCACTAAAATGAATTGCTTGTCATTACCGACAGTTGAATTTGGTGTCGAAATGCTTGCCATTACCGACAATTGAATTTGGTGTGATTTCGACTGAGCTCAATTGACTATGAATTGATCCTACAATTTTCATTTTTCTTGGCAACCATTCTCGCGTCTACAATTAGGTGAGACTTTGTGGCTCAAGGATGTCAGTGAAAAGATTTTTGAGGACTTTCGTTCATTGACTTTTAATCGTTGTCTATTTCCCCCCCCCCCCTTGAATCACTTGAATAAGTTAGAATCGAACCAAATGCATTCAATTAAAATTAGACCAAATCCGTTCTTAGTTTTAACTACATAGTCAAAGATTAAAAATTAGTTCGACTTGATTTCATCACTAGAAAAGAAATTGTTGGTTTCTACGCGTAATTTTTTTTTATTTCAATTCTCTTTGATGAAATCAGATCACACCATACCATATCCATCTTAAAGATAGTATAGTTTCATCAAAATTTTCAATATGAGACGAGATAGAAATAAATTAATCATTTATTAAAAAAGATAGTTGATTAGTATTTTATTGTCAAAGTTAGACCAAAGTGAATACACGGTATCAAGAGTAAAACCAAGCTACTTTGATTTGCTTCCTGGGTTGAATTTTAGGTAGAATAGCAATATATTATATTTAAATGGTTGAAACTCGACAACATTTGGATATTAATAATAACAAGTAGGGACAGAAAAAGAATTGTCTGCCCTCGATTTTTCATTTATCCGTTTCTTAAGCATAACTTTTTTTTATTCAGATTGATATATTCGTAAGATGACTGTTTAAAGCAATTGGATGGAAATTTTTTATAAAGATTTTGTTCTAAAAAGAGCCGCGCAGAGAACTTTGAACAGAAAAGTGTGTTTATAAAAATATTAGATGCACCAAGTAATTTTGAATAATACAATTTTATAAGAAAAAAGTGGATAATGACAGATTCTCCAAAAATTCTAATTAGTAAAAGTTCATTTATCAATGGCAAGATTAGTTGGTAATCACATTTATCTCACTAATTGACATCATTAACTTGTTAATCAAGTTATATTTATTATTTATTGATAACTTCAATGAAATAGTAAAATACCTGCCATCAAAATTCAACGATGAGTGAACAATTTTAATTTTTTATGATGCACCCAAAAATAAATACATGATAATGCTTCGACAATACATGCGCTAAAAAAAAAAAGAAATATATTTTTCGCATATATCCATAATATAAAAATTAAAGTAATTTGACACAAATGCTAGAAATTGCATTGAATCGGGCTACACTATGGCTTATTCTGTCTTTAAGCTCTTCACGCAACTATTTGTTCATTCATAAGAGTCTGTATTTATCTCTTTATATTCACTTTATTTAAGATTTGTGTCAATAACTCTTTTTATAAGTTGAATTGACGACTTGTTGCAATAAAATAATACCATAAACACGATCCTTGTTAGAAACTCTTTCTATATTTTTAACGCGATTGCTAAATTTGTTATAATGGCATAAACTATATAGCACTTCTTTGTCACAAAATGTTTGTAAATTAAAGAGTAAAGCAACATATTCACGTCAAGAAAAACAAGTGAGAAGATAGATTTTGCAAAGAAATTAATGCATTTTTAGCTAACTGCAAAAGATCAAGTTGATATCTTGAAGAAGTTGACTAGATTTTCCTTCTTAAATTTAAAGAATTGAAAATTCAAACTTCTACTTCATAATTTGCCTAAAATAATGACCAAATGCTTAGCTTTGAGCAAAAAGTAGTATATTACATAAAGCATTCAATGTTTTGTTCAAAATAAAAAACCTAGTGGAAATTGTTGATAGAGAACTTTCTTCATTGCATCAAGCTTTTGATATATTTTCTAACTTTTTTGTGTTTGCGAGGAAGGTAGCAAGATGAGTCAAAAGAAATTAACACACGTACAATGGATATTTACAGATGGAACTCAAAAATTATGGTATTAGAATAACAAGTTTAAAAGAGCAATTTGATTCGTTTAAAGTTAAAACAGGTAATTAAATTTCAAGATCGACGTTCTTAAATAAGATATTATCTTGAGAGAAAATATTGAATACTATTCTTGATACGACTCGTGTTTTAACACAAAACTCTCATTCTCGATAAAAATAAAGAAAATTTAATTTCAATGAATTAATGTTGTGACTGACGTTAACATGTCTCTAATCTAATCTGAAAAGTCCAGAAGAATTCAAATGTTTTATCAAACCTGTTTTTTTTGTTGTACAAGAAAGGATGCATTTGACATTTGAATTGAATAAAACTATTGAGAAGAGATAGTTAAATAGGGACATTTTGGTCAAATACACAAATTCAGCAGACTTTTCGGACAACAATTCAACCAGCAGGGAGGAGGTCCATTTCCTAGCTGTTTCACACAAATATCCCTATACAACCCCAAAATGTCCATGCAACCAATTGAAAAAAAAGCATGGTTCCCATGTAAATAGCGGAAGAATCGAGGGCATTTAATTAGAAATTGCTCTATATAAGCAGCCATTAATCCTTTCAGTCCCATTTGGTCTCAACTCACAGCTGTTTCTTGAACTTTGCCACCCCCATCCATAACAACTTCTGTAATTAAGTAGTCGTTTCTTTCGAATATCAGTTTCCAATTTCTGATATAAAACAAAGATGATGCAGATTGGCTCAACACTTCCGGCGAACAATCTCCACCTTTTTCAGGCGAGACGTGCCAGTTTCAAGTGTTCAGGTTCACCATTGAACCCATTGAATAGGCCTCAAGTTCAAGCACAAAATGCAAATCCTGTAACTTCAACTGAGGAGACAAAGAAGCATCTGTCCAACCTTGAAAAACTGCTGCAAAAGCAGCCTCCTGATCAAGAACCGGTTCAGAAAGAATCCGGTTCTGTTCCGTCGTTGGAAAACAAAGCAAAAGGGCTGTTAGAAGGATTGAACTTGGCCAGAGTTTGGCCGGAGATGAAAGCCGTCGAGGAAATGTCGCCGCGCCATTTAAATAGGCTGCAGAGGCTGTTGTCGAAGTCGGCGGAATATTCTCCGAGGAACAATCTCGGTAGCCGGTGGCGCGAGTATCATGGAAGTCGTGACTGGGCCGGTCTATTGGACCCACTCGACGAGAATCTCAGGCGAGAGGTCGTACGGTATGGGGAGTTTATTCAGGCGGCTTATCATTGTTTTCATTCCGATCCTGCCACTTCAGCAGACGAGACGCCATGGCCGCGGCACGTGGTGCTTCCTGATAAGTCCTATAAGGTGACAAAGAGCCTTTACGCCACGTCATCTATTGGGTTGCCTAAATGGGTGGATGATGTGGCACCAGATCTTGGATGGATGACGCAACGATCCAGTTGGATAGGATACGTGGCAGTGTGCGATGACAGGAGAGAAATTCAGAGGATGGGAAGGAGGGACATCGTGATAGCTTTACGTGGTACGGCTACATGTCTCGAGTGGGGAGAAAACTTTAGGAATCTACTTGTTCCGATGTCGGAAGAAAAAGATGACACCGAAGCCCAATCCAAAGTAGAATGTGGATTTTTGAGTCTGTTCAAGACACGTGGAGCTCACGTGGAAAGCTTAGCCCAATCAGTGGTCGAAGAAGTTCAAAGATTACTCGAGAAGTATAAAGGTGAGACACTAAGCATCACCATCACGGGGCACAGCCTTGGGGCCGCCTTAGCTTTGTTGGTGGGGGATGAATTGAGTACATGTTCAATCAATATGCCACCGGTGTCTGTCTTCTCCTTTGGAGGTCCTCGAGTTGGGAACCGAGGTTTTGCAAACCGTCTAAATGCCAAAAACGTGAAGGTTTTACGAATTGTTAATTCACAAGACATAATCACTCGGGTGCCAGGCATGTTTGTGAGCGAAGAGCTCGACAAACAATTGAGAGGTTCGGGAGCATCAGCTGTGCTTAACGTGTTAGACAATAGTATGCCATGGGCATATGCACACGTTGGAACTGAATTAAAAGTGGATACCAAAATGTCTCCTTTTTTGAAGCCCAATGCGGATGTAGCATGTTGCCATGACCTCGAAGCATACCTGCACTTAGTGGACGGGTTCATGGCATCTAATTGCCCATTTCGAGCCAATGCCAAGAGAAGCCTGTGGAAGTTGCTGAATGAGCAAAGATCCAATGTGAAAATGCTCTACACCAATAAGGCTAAGTCATTGAGCTTGAATATGGACAAAGATACTATGAATATGTCTGGTTGTTTGCCGAGTCCATCTTCATAATCCACAATTGGTCATGAAGTCTTAGAATACTTGTAATAGATTCAAAGGCCAGTAGTATTTTTATAACCACTAATTCCATCATAAACATGTACAGCGAAGCCAAAGTCCCTTGAGTTCGATACATTCAAAGGGGTGAAAACTGACAACCCTTTTGTTTTTATCCATTAATAAAACAAAATTAAGACTATCCCTCAAAATCAAATTTGTCTCCTTGATTGTCCTCTTAATTCTGCTACTAAACTAATTGGCTTCATAATCATCTCGGACAGTACATGACTTATTTCATGTCTGTTAAGAGATATGACCTTTCCATAAATTGTAAGTTTACTGCTGTAGATTCATTGATCTGCTGTTGTAGTTGATGGTGACAGCCATTTTTCTATCAGCTTCCTTTGACATGTGCAAGACATGTCTTTCCTATTTAATCAGCAAATTCTCTAGTTTGTGGTGGGTGTATGTGGAAATTTCCCATGGGCGCAAGGGAGAAAAGTGTAGTAGTATTAAGGAGAGAAATTGCTTACGCATCCAAAAAGTTTCTGCATGCTTTTTCAATGAATTGAATTCCAAGAATCCCCTAACATAAATAATTTTAATAAGAATCTGTGAATGTGACGAATGATACAAAAGAATAAAAACCATTGATTTTGAGTATGTTCATCCTCCAGTACGGAGTGAGAATTGCAATGAATAGGATTCAAATAATCTTTATTTCGATTATTCCTCTTGAAACACTAATAAAGAAGTAAATCATCTATAACCATGTAAACAATTTAAGATAAAGAAAGTTTGAGGAGCGTATATTGAGTATATAAGATTGTCTCAAAGAGAATTGGCCAAAAAAAATAAAAAAAATTTAAGAATGAATCTGATGTTGTCAAATAAAACATAGCACATGGATATAAAAGCTTGACTCAAGTTGTCAGACTGCCGTCAATTCCAAAAACCAGTAAGTACATGAATTAATTTGGTTCAACAAATCTGAGGCAAATCTTCCTAAACATAACATGTGTAGACATACAACACAATTTGTATGATTCAACTCCCTACTCAGATGGTTCAAGATTTAAATCTGGGAATGCTGACACTGCTGATTTACTGGTATCGCAGCAGAAGTAGCAACTGTACAAGGAAAACAAAGTTGAAACAAATCAAAAAGAACATATATTATTACGCTCAAGTTTAGTCGGGAGAGAGGGAGAACATTCATTGTGTTCTCTGTGTGATTCTGCAAAGTGAGAGGACCACAACAATGGCTTTTGCAATCTGATGGAATCATGGAACATCAAAGTGTTCCAGCCCATTATTTCTTGCTTCATTGATTCCTCCAGACGACCAAAACCATATCTTTCACACCAGTTTCTTACTCTCTCCTCTATTGATGGAATTATCAGATTTTCAACATTAAGGTAGCGAAGAGCCTGCAAAAGTACAAATGTCGAATACTAGCCTGCAAAGTGAAATATATGTGTGAATGAATTATTGAACTTACTGATTCTATTCCATCTATAAGTTTTCTGCACATTCCTTTGCATCTGTACACATCACTTGTTGCAACAAAGGGCATTTCAGCAAGCTTTGATCCATGAATCCTACGACCAGAGAAATTAAATATCAAAGATCGGCTTGCATAGTACAATTTATCGTATATGTGCATATGCATACATGAATTTGATACCTAAGGGATGCAACAGAGATAATTTCATCTTCCTTCTCCAAAACAGCAGTGTAGAAGCCTCCAAAATGGATCCGATTAAAATTTGATCTGCAAAAAAAGTGTTTTAGTACTAAAGAAAAAACATGAAAAGAGTATTACGATTGAAATTGGATAAAAAAATAATCATTCATTTCTCGAAAAAATATTGAGATCACTAACCGACAATTGTAAACAACACTTGGAATCACTTTAATTCTTGTGTGCCTATCCCGGATTGGCTCAAAACACTCCTCCATCAGTCTCCTTGCAACTGCCAGTTTAGAGTGGCACATTGTTCTTCGGTATTCATCATCAATATACACACCAGAGACGTCATCAATATATACGCCAGATCCATCACCCACTAGATGCAGTAGAGTCCAAGAATAACCTTCCTTCAGCTCATTTTTCTTCCCAACCAAGACTTTTGATAACTTGTAATGTACCTTCCCAAAATTTAGCAAATAACATCTCAATTTATCAACCATGTTATTCAAAAATCCTATAATACTGAATGGAAGTGCTAAAATTTGAATCCCAGCAAGATTGACAGGTCAAGAAAGAAAAAAATACCTCTTTGCAGCTTTCCAAGCAGAATGGTGCCACCGTAGTGCAATTCAGATCAATTTCTCCACGTTCTTTGCTTCTTCGACATTCCCAATGATCTATACAACAGTTATAAGTCACTGTTTCTGATTAGTTATTGTAAGATTTTTTTAAATTTTTTTTTTTTTTTTTTTTTT
>NC_036242.1:29310265-29338090 GCF_002742605.1 Olea europaea var. sylvestris | reverse complement strand
TTTAAATTTTTTTAGTTTTTTTTTTTTTTTTTTTTTTTTTTTTTTTTTTTTTAAATTCTCAAAACTAATGGAAAGCTGGAAATTCGAGGATAAGAAAAAAATTTACATTACATTTTTTCTCACATTGTGGACATGTGATTAGATAATCATTTTCTTGCGCAGGATCTCCACAGAACTTGCACACGCAATATGGACAATACCAGGAGCCTTCAGGAACCTCCTGAAATTTGCATTCGCGTTCATCAATTTTAGACATTCTTATCACATCTATCAAACTACAAGGGGAAAAAAGAAGAAGCCGAAAATATAAACCAAAAGATAATTTCCTTACCTCCATACCAACGCATACTTGATGGTAAGTGGAGTAACATCTTTCACAACAAATTAAATTCCCTCCATCGGCGCAAATCATACAAGCGTCATCATACAAGTCGATGGCATTACTTTTAGCTTTGATGATGTTAAATTTATGGTATTGAGATTCATCGGGCTCATTCCAGGCTTCAATCATGCAATTAAAGAGGGATTGCTGTTTCTTTGCAAGAAATATGCTTTCATATGGTTTTTTGCAATTCCTTCCACCGTGAATATGAAAGGCTGCTGCTGTGAAGATGTTGTCACAGCAGGGACACAATATGCCCCCTCTCTTGATTATTCCCTTATTTTTCATTTGCTTGCTTCTATCATCAACAGAAAATACTTCTGCATTTTCTTGAATTATATTGGTGTCTATTAGCCAAGAAAATACGGTTGCCTTCATCTTTCCTTTCTCATTCTTATCATCTGAGCTTCTTTTTCTTCCACCAGCACATCTCGGATTCTCATAATCATCTATTGAACTTCTGTTACTTGTAGATGCATACAATTGTTTACACTGGTGAATTTCAGAATCGGATTTCCGCCTCCTTCTAGACGTGAAACGTCTTGTCCTTTGAGCACAAGAATCCTCATCATCTATCAAAGATGGTTTGTCTTTTGCTATTTCTGTATCATATTTTAAAGACTCTCTTATTTCGCGGTTACACTTCTTGGAAGAGCGTCCCCGTTTCCTTTTCAGTTGAGAAGAATTATTCTCTATCTGTACGTTCTCTGTCTCTCGATCACTATGTGAAGTGACATCATTTTGCTTAGACCGCCTCTGAGAAAATTTCGAACCATAATCAGGGTCAGATACATTTCCTGAACTACTGGAACTTGAACAGCTGCTCTGATTCATCCATCTTTTCGATTTCCCTGCCATTTCCAATTGGCACAAGCATCGCACAAATATTGTGGTAATTTTTTCCAGTGAAAGATAAGGAAGAATTTAAGACGAAAGTAAATGACATCAGATGCCAATTTTTATAGACAGTTAACGCAATTATGTGTTTAAAAGTATTTCTATTCTAATTCGGATCTTGTTGATCATCTGCATACTTTTTTCGCTGCTTATAGAAGAATTAGAGAATGGTAAACGTGGCAAAAGGGGTACAATATCTTTCTTTTTCATTGGCACTGAATACCATTATAACTGCAATAATCATACTATTTTGGCACGCAAACCAGTCGCACATGTGGTGCACGATGACTGTAATCTTACCTATACTACTTTCAATGAAAGATTGAAAATCCTATCATATAAATGATTGAATTTTTCAAATTTTAATTCTTGCTAGTAATAGCGATGATCATTGAAAAACTCGAAAATGCTGTTGCTGAGGCGAAAATTGACACTTCTGATTAGGCTCACCCCGACTGGAGCCTAGGCTAGTCCCAAGATTTACATGGCCTGACAGACCTCGAAACACCTTGTTCATTTCAGTTCATAAGAATTGCCCTCCATTTGTGTGTTCCATATATTGTTTAGACAGCATCTAAGACCATCTCAAACATAATGGACAGTCAGATTCATTTTTCGAACTGCCTGAGCTTCAGCATCGTCTATTGTTAGAGTTTCCTGACAATGTTCACTTCGCACAAGCATCGCATAGTAATGTTTTAATTTATTCTAATTAAAAAAGTCTTAGATCCCTTCGTGGACATAGGCAGATTCAGCACATAGTCTTTGATTACTGTCCCGTGGATAAATTACCATGATAAAGAAGCAAGCATTCAAACTTATGATAAGTAGGCAATACTAATTACTAAAGAAAGTGGTTTTAATTAGGATGTCACCTTTGAACTCAAGGCAAAGAACATTAAATTTCCCAAACAATGTTACACCAAATTTATTGTCACCATCATATTTGAATTAAAAGACTTCCCCGATTTTCATTCTATTATCCTTGACAAATTTCTTCCAACCATCTTCGAAAAATCAAACTTCCCCAATTTTTGTTAGCTTCATGGCTAATTCTTGGGAAAGGTGACTTTCGGATAATTAATCTTCACTTGTTTTCCCTAACAATGTGGATATGTTAGCGAATGCCTTCGCGTCCTCTTCCTATGAAAAATTTACAAACGCATATATCCTTTTCACCATCTTGCCTTTTCAGCCATTGAATAACATTATAACTGCAATGGTCATACTATTTAAGCGCGCCAAGAACATCAATGAGAATCATAATTCAAGTGGATAAAACAAATAACATGGAACCAAGACATTACATAAAACGATATTTAGTTGTTTTACCACATTAATGTCAAAATATCCCCTACATTTTCTTTTTCTTTTATAGGAGTTCATGAAAATGAAATAATTAGTTATATGATAAAATTAAAATCAATCCCATCACCTAGAGTCATAGACACTAAGATGAAATTAATATTAGACAACAATTTATTTAACCTATGAAGGCATAAAATATATGAAATCTACACATTAAAAATAAAATTCATCCATAACATATTATAACTGCACCAAAAGGGTTTCACAGATAAACCCTACATCAGAATTTGTTAATTTTGCTGCAAGGGTAGAAGAACATTTCTTGAAATCGAAGTACCTCTATGAGGGAAAAGGCTCTTATTTTTTGTAACCGCAATTACTAATTTTTCATTTGGAAAAAAAAGAAAGAAAGAAAATCTATCTCATTCAAAAAAGAAATAGAAAGGCATAGATAAGAAACGAGATTTTTTCTACAAGTATTTGATATCCCAAACAATGTAGAATCAAAACTCATATACCAACAACAAAAATTCAAGTTCAAATTCATTCAATAGAGGCATTAATCAATCAGACCTTGTTCATAAAACAGTTTCTGGATGATACAGTTCTCAGTTTTGCTTCAAAAAATAATTAACATCCAAAAAGGTCATATAAACTTCCGAAATTTGGTGTGTAAACTCAAAATATTTCCATAAATCATCTCACATTTTTGTGAACTAATTCATCCAATAAGGCCTTCAAGTAAATTCCTAAAGCGTACATAAAAGTTCACCATCTAGCATTGTCCTCCTTCACCAAAACACGCCTAACTCATTACACAGACATCCAATCGACGTGATTCAAAATCTCAGTGTCAGGAAACTCATCAGGCTATCCAACCTTGCTTTCAACACAAAATAATATGAAACACAAGTCGCAGGACAGCCGTTCAAAGTTGATCCTTCATGCTGGAATTTACTGGACTGATTCACTTCCTGGTTCTAAGATTATTAAACACATCATATAATATAAAATTAATCAATTTCCAAGTCTCCAAATCACTGAAATATGTCAATAAAAATTAAAAATAGAAATACATACAAGCATTGAATTGTTTCAGCAATGTTCCAATGGATAAAAACTTATCAAAACATATATTTCTTGTCTTTATATCTTTAATGTCTGCAGGGTCATCATCTCCACCATCATGCCTCCATCCACAATCAATTCTAATCTGTAGGAGAAAGGAAGAAGGATGTGTTTCGGAAAATTCAATAGTGGCACATTAATTCTCTGTGCAATCCAAAATTAAAGTTGAAATCACTGTAAACATTCGTACCACACATCATATTCCGGTGAGCTCAAGGGTACTGTTACCCCTTTTTTTTCTTGCATTCTTCAACCATGAAGATTAAACAAAAATTCTTTCTTTCTTGTACTACCTAATTGGTTATATATTTCTTTCTAGTTCGGATGGCCGTAAAATATTCTTTTAGCATGAACTATTAAACAATAATTCCCAACCATAAGAAGGGATTTAATATGAGTGCACATAGTATTCCTACCTTCTTTTCTTTTTTTATGTATGAAAAGAACATGAATATCTTGAATTACCTTCTTGACTTTTTCTTTTTTGTATGTGTAGAGGAGAGGCCGAGTTTGAGAGAGAAAAAGAAAAGGGGTCGTGTGTATTCTTCCTGTACGAGATGCTCGCCTATTTGCATGGGTTGGTTGGCTGCTCGCTCACGAGGTGAAAAAAATTAGAATTTCATTGAAATTTAAAATAATAACATAATGCGACTTGCCCCAAAGCAAGCTGGTGGGATGAGCCGAACCACAAAATTTTGAAACGAGATGGCTCATACTAGCTCGTGTGGTTGGTCAAGCTGAGCCCAAATGTCTACAAGTCGAGTCAAGGGCTAATAAAGAACCGCCATGGACGATTTTCCATGCAGAGATGTTGAAAAAATTAATTATAATTCCTCCTGTGTGATTCTAGTCCAAAAATCCTTGGGCTCTTGAAGTTGGTTTTTCTTGGTAACCTCTATCTTGTAAGAATAGCAAAAAGACTTGAGAATTTGAAGCTTGGAATCAAGGAAAGCTTATAGATGAAGAAAATGAGATTGGAAATTTGTATCAGTTCGATCCATGTTGTAGAGAGAGAATTAATCGTGCTCCAAGGATAAAATTTTATTCTCTTTTATGTGATTAATTAATTCGAATTAACTGAAATAAGAATCTAGTTAATTAGTAGATCTTGAGACCAAATTTTTCAAATAATTTTATTTTTTTATTTTTTAATTTACGTCTTCTTGAACTCATTTTCCAAGAGTAATGACTTCATGGTATTTATCAATACAATTTTAATAATTGGCATCTCTATTATCTTTTTTATTTAAATAAATGATTGTGTATAATGAGTATAAACAGTAAATGGATTGATGGAGGATCACGATGAGATTCATCAAATCACATTTGTAAATAAAAATATATCCTCACATTCGTAGACTTGAGTATTGATACTGTTGGGAATCTATTTAACATGCGTAGCGGAAAATTAAAACAGATTTCGATTTCTACCAGGAATCTCTTTGTGTTTAGATAGAAACTGTGAAAAGATTATACATTTCAGATCTGCAAACTTCTTTGTTATTCTTTTCGTTTCTGCAATCTTGATTCGCCAATCACAGCTGTCCAATTGTTCAGCCTCCAACGGTAATCCACATAGAGAACAAAATTGTAGGATTAGAGTTTTCTTCTTGTGCTAGCAAGAATAATGAAAAATCACTCCCAATTTGAAAACCTTAATCATATTTATATAAGGTGGAAATTACAGAAAACCATACTTTTAAAATTGTGAGTTCTAAAATCAGATGACAAGTTTCACCTTTTAAATATCAAAAATATCATATTTAAATATTAAATATTAAATATACAATTTTCATCCCAAAACCTAAAATTATTTCCACCATTTTTCCCGCTCTTCGTAGCCGTCTCCCCCTCCACCATTTTCTCCCTCTCTTTATCTTCTCTCCTCCCTCCACCACAACCACTCATGGCATCACCGCCACTCTTTCCTCGCACCACTGCCACTCACGACGGCAGATTGTGAACTGATTCCAAGCAATAAGCTTCTAGTAACAACTGTACATGGAGGATGGGATTCCCAACAATACTTTCGCCACCCAACCCATCAGAGGCGACCAAAATCAAGCTTAACGTTGGAGGCAAGCTTTTCGAGACTACTGTCTCCACCATCCGATCCGGTGGCCGAGACTCCTTATTGTCTGCTCTTTCAAACCGATCGACTCAAGACTCGATGTTCATAGATCGGATTAAAGATCTTCTCCATCTTCCTCTCTCTTCTCCGGTCCAACCACATTCCTTCCACCGCCAAACACTTCTCTAATCAAGTTAATTGGTTGTTTGGTGGTGGTTAATTGGTTATTTGGTGGTGGCAACCGAAAAATTTGGGGAAAATCGGGCGCTAAAAATTTTTAGTTGAGGTTTTGTTGGTTGTGTGCAGTTGTGGTGGTGGTGTTTGCCCCGTGCTTTGAGGCGGTGGTGATGTTGGTGGTGCTAGTTGTTTTTTGGTAGATGAGAAGGAAATGGTTGATTTAAGTTGGTTGTGTTGGTAAATGTTGAAACATGCAGTGGTGGTGGTGGTCGCAACGCGACGACATCGAGTTTGGGGATTTTTTTGGTGGTGCTGCAATGTTGTGGCAGTGGTAGCGGCAGCAGTAACATTGAGTTTGGGGATTTTTTGGTGGTGGTGCAATGTTGTGGCAGTGGTAGCAGCAGCACTAACGTTGAGTTTGGGGATTTTTCGATGGTGGTGTGGTGCTGTGAGGAGCGGTGTGCAGTGGAAATTTGGTCGATAGTTGAGTTGGATTGGGTGGTGGCGATGGTTCTTGCGGCTATGGTGGTGGTGGTGTTGGAGGCGGTGATAAAGTGGTGGTCACAAGTGTTAGTAGTGGTCACAAATTATTTGGTTAATTGTAACAATTAAATAGGTTAACACGTGACCAATAAAAAAGATAAATTGTGACAAAAAAAAATGTGTAACCTAAAAAATTATTAATCTGTAACCAATAATTTGATAATTTGTGACTTATAATGCCCCCATTTGGCCCCCATTTTGGGGTAATGAAAATGGGTGGAATAATATTTTTTTGAAAAATAAGTGGTTGAAAAAGAAGGAAAAGTTTTTGATTTACGTATAATATTGTTTTATGGAAGATTGTGTGGTTGAAAATAGGAGAGAAAAATAAAATGGAATGGAATGAAAATTAATGGGGGCCAAACGGGAGCAATATTTGTAATATGTGACCTATAAATAAATTGTGACATAAATTTTTGATTTGTGACTAACGAACAAATTTGTGACCTACGAAATTTTTGAATTGTGACCTTAAATTAATTTGTGACATTAAAAATTCTAATTTGTGACCAAGAAATAATAAATGAGTAACTAATAGTTAATTTGTGACCAAATTGTATAGATCTGTGACATTAATATATTTAATTAATAAATAAATAAATTAATTAATTAATTAATAAAATTTAATGAAATATCTGATTTTTGAACTTTGAAACTTTTATTCTTACTTTTGAAATGGGTAATAGTTATCCTCTTAGTTATTAAATTTTCCCTTATATAAGCCCGAACGGGCTTGGTTTGACCCAATCCAACATTTAATTAACTCATTTAATTAAACTCGGTCCGTGACTTAATCAATCAAACTAATCAATTCAAGCCTATAAATAAGTAACTCAATTAATTAATTTATTCAACACTTGTCAAATTAATTAATTGACAAATCACAATCTTCCAGTTCTCCTTTTGTGTGCGACCCATCAAATTCCCGATCACGATACCTAACAACGTGAAATATTATTTTGATCTAATCAAAATTGATAAATTAAAATACTCTTTTAATTATAACCAATCACACTCACCGTCCCAGATTGACATCTAACAATGTGTCAGGGCAATACATGTGACAGGAAATGTCACGTGGTATAACAAAATCAAACTTGTTCGTTTACCGTGAAACTATAATCCCTTCGTCAATATGATCCGATCAATTACGAGATATGAAAGTGTGTCAATCTTGATTATCGATCATATCTTTCACACCACTATTAAGTCAATATAAGTCGAAAATTCCTTTTCGACTTATGAGTACACATTGGCCAAAGATTTCGTTATTGATTTAATTGAATGAAACGCAGATCATAATTTCTTACTATCTAAGAGTGACGAATCCTCTATTAGTCATTCACAACTTTCATATGATTATTGACATACCCGAACGATGTAGTATTAGCGGTCCTTGGCAGAGCAACATCCAACACCGTCAAAGCATGACTGTCCTTATATAAGATACTATGACGACCTCAAATCAAAGGACCAATCTCACTACCGAACGTTAGATATTAACCACTGACACTCAGATAGTTATCCATATGGAATCTCTAGGCGGGTCTCCAATATTTTGTTCTATAACAAAACATTCATGTGTTCATTTAAGTGTCACCACACTTTAACTTGTGAGATGAGCTACTTACTTCACAAGTAAGAAATGCCACACGCGATGGTCTATCCGTAATAATGATATTCGTATTTCGTTATTAATTACGACCACGGACGATTTAAGATTCAATCATATGTAATTTGTATCTCACAATCACAACTGCTTGTGATTAATAAATTACGAAGATTTGAATTTACGGACTCTATTATTTAATTTAATTGTCTATTAATTAAATAATAGATATGTCATTAAATTGCATTAATTATATATCAAAAGATTTATGTGACCTAGGGTATAACACTTACAAACTCCCACTTGCATTGGATCCAATCACTTATGTATCCAATATCATAAGAGTCTACATGACGATCATGTTTAAACTACGACAACTCTTTGTCAGTGGATCTTCAATATTGTTAAATGTGAGAATTTGTTCTTCTCTATATGTCATTTCTATGTACTATCATTCTGATAAGATTATACAACCTTAATACATGTTTTGATCATTGATGAGACCTTAGTTCCTTCGCTTTCACGATGACTCTATTGTTATCACAATACAATGGCATCTGATCAACAATATCAGGAACTATTCCATGTTCATTTATGAACATCATGATCCATATTGCAACTCTGTGGTATTTCTGAAGTAATCATGTATTAGGTTTCTATTATTGAATCAATGGTTGCTTCACGTTTGGAACATTTCCAACATTCCGCTTATGAGTAAACTAGTTTTTCCATGAGTTAGACAATTTTCTAGATCTATCTCTATAGATCAAGTTGCTTCTCCTATATCGTTCATGAATAAATCATTTAACAACCATTATTTCAACGATTGAAATATATGGATGTCGTTTTCTATAATATTAGGAATACAACAATACTCTCACTATTTTCTTGTAAACACACAATTCCTCTTCAAATTTGATAAAATCAAACATTTTGACTTTTTCATTAAATCGAAGATTTCAGTTCCAAGAGACTTCTCTTAACCTATAGTCACGGTATGCAATTATTGCAAGCAAAATCCGAATGGATTTCAGCAAGTAGTGATGACAATTTACCCAGCCCCGGTGCCGCCCCGCCCCGTCGCGGGGTGCGAGGGCCAACCTGTGAATTTATTATTATTTTTTTTACGTGGAAATATGAAAGCAGAAAATCTTGGTTCACTTCCATTGGAGAGTTTTACGTGGAAATATGAAGATCAAGCATTTTTTGTATCAATAAATATGAAAAAATAAAATTTTCGTATATTTGAAACATATTTATATTTTCGAAACAAATAAAAATACTTACATGACAGAACAAATTTCTAATTATTTGTTCATCCAACCCTTAATTTATCATAACTTTGTTACTAATTAGCTGATTGTTTGTTAATTATTTGTTTATATACTTAATTATAACTATTATAACATATTTAGAGTTCATTTATGCAACATATTTCAAAGTCGCTTTTTATTTAAACTTATTTTCTATCACAATTTTTTTAATAACATAATTTACATGTAGACCTATAATTTTTTAATATTTTTTATCCACACATTCTTTAAAAATCATTTTACACTATAAATAATTTTATCCCAAAACAAAAATTTAAATTTGCATAAAGTAAGGGCATTCTTTATTAAAAGTTCAACTTGAATATTATCCGTATTTTATTGAACTCGAAATTTAAAAAAAAAATTAAACGGGGCAAAAAAACTGCCCCGCCCCGCCCCGTCGAAGGTGGGGCAAGGTGCGGGGCGAGGCGTGGGGCGAGAGAGGCGAGGTGGCGAACCCGCGCCATTGTCATCACTATCAGCAAGGCTACAAGAAAAAGGTTTCACCAAGGTCAACACTTAATCTTTGCTTCTAGCCTTGCTTTGTACATATGAATATTCCCATCCATATCGACCTTTTTTTGTAAACTATTTACAAAAACTTATGAGTTTTATTCCATCAGAAGGCTTAACAAAGGTCCAAACCTTATTCACATACGTCAAGTTCATCTCGAGTTTCATGGCCTCTTGCTGTCTCTTTTAAGTCAACACATGACTTTATTTTGGTGCAACTAGCAGGTTCATTATCCTGGATCAGTAATACTTGATTAGTAATCATGGATTCGCACCTTCTTGAAGGTCGAATGATCCTACTAGATTCACATAGAGCTGACATGTTCTCAGGAGTCTTTACTTCCTGATCAAGAGTATGTCCCATATCAGATATAGGATCAAACTCGGATTTATCTACTTTGTTAACTATATCTATGGACTCTTGAACTCTTTCAAGTTCTATTTTGCTCTCACTGTCCTCTCCTAGAGTAAATATTTTCTCTAAGAAGACAATATGTCATGAGACGAAGACTTTCTTCATAATAATAGAATTTAGAGTTCTGTTAATCAATTTAGATGGGACATGATTTAGTGTGTTGCACACTACAATCAATGCATGACCCCAAAACAATTTTGGGAGATTTGCATGACTTGTTATTAATCGCATTATATCTAATAGTTAACGATTCCTCCTTTTAGATACACCACTATGCTGCAGCGTATATGGAGGAGTCTATAGCAAGAGAATCTCATTCTCTCTTAAATAATCTAAATTTTATCTTTAAGATATTCTCACTCAATCGAATCTTAATGTGACGGTATCTTTACCTATTTGTTTCTCTACTACTAGTTTGAATCCCTTGAACTTTTCAAGAGTTTCATGTTTGAGTTTCATCAAGTATACATGACCATTGATGAAATAAGAGAAACATTATCTGACATCAATTGACATGAGTCCATATGCATCACTATGCATTAGACTAGTAATTATGCTGACATTTCTTCTTTTTAAGTAAAAGATGATTTGGTCATTGTGTCAGATATGCATAATTTGTACTTGACAAAATCAATCAATCCCAAGTATACATCTTATATGTAACTTTGGAATTGCATTTCATCTATATGACAAAGTCTGCCATGCTATATTTAGGTAATAATTAGATTATCACTTTTATACCTCTTAACTTCTAAAGTCATTATAGAATGCTTAGTATTAAAGAATATAAATATCGTTTTGTAATTTACCATAACCATTAGGATCTTTATCAAGATAAACAAGATCAACAATTGTCCTTAACATTAAAATAGTTCAAATCCCGACATTAAATTCATTTAATGTTCTAGTTATAGTGGGTACAAAGCAACATTTCTCTAATTCCAATACTAATCCAAGAGGCAACGACAATAAGTATGCTCCTACAGGCAATGCGACAACATTTGCTCATCTTCAACGTGTAGGTTAACTTCTCCCTCTTGTAGTGGTCTACTTTTATTTAGTTTCTCCATGTCTAGTATCAAATACCTAAGAAACAAATGAAGTAGACGTAAGCCTTGCAATATTTCTTCCAATGACCTTTCATTCTATAACGAAGACAAGGGTGATTAGATTTGGTATTGTCCTTTGCTCAGACTGTTTTAACTATATTGAATGCTATCTCATAGCTCCTTTAGATTTCCTCTTAACACTCTTAGAGGAATCAATGGTTTGCCAAATACCAACTTTGATAAAAGGCTTAACAGTTCTAAATATGTTAAGCAACTTAATGAGTATGCATTCGGGCTTATTCATATCATAATTCATAATTAATATGAATGACTCTATGACAAAGATTGCAGGGCTAAGTCAATACTTAGTTCATAATTAATGATTGAACTCAATTGAGACACTTTTCCTATCAATCATCTTCAGTGTATGAGGATTGACTAAAGATTCTTTTGTCACTTTGCATCGATATAGTTGTTTGAAAGTCTCGCATCCTTCCACACATAATTATTATCATACAACTCTTTGAAATGAAAAATCATGCGTCAACATCTATTCTCTGAAGTTGCTTTTGTAATACAGGTGACGTAATACAAACATCACATATGTTGCAGTACTATCGTCACCACTGTCTTTATTACAATAGCCACTTCTTCTTTAATCGAGTCATCAGCAGGTGTCTCTGAAAAAGACTACTCAAGGACGTGACCAATTTTCTCATGCATGAGAGCAATTCTCAAATTGCGGTGTCAATAAAAAAAATCTAGTTTGGTTGTTGGCGTCTAGTATGCCATTCAAAACATATGGTTACTTAAGATTCAATGTAAATGATGAAAAGAAAATGAATAATATATAAAATGCATCAATTAATTTAACATGGATTTTTATTAAATTAATTATGTTCCCACTGTTTAAGTAAAATTTATGATTCTCTCACATAAATTTATGGAGTTCATACTTGACTCCCAGTGGGCTGGGATCCCATCTATTATATCAAAACCTTGAGTGTATAGAACAAGCCTTAATAAAACATTTGAGTAGATACTATTATCAATTGCATCCACACATAACTCTCAGATCGTTAAACTGACAACTCTTTGTCATTACACATTTTATATGTTAGCTTAACACGTCTCTAAAATTTATCTCCTTGAGTGTACTCAACAAGAGATAAACTTTAGTAAAATCGAACCCATCATTTAGAAATATCCAATATTTCATAGTGTCAAACATATCCCTAATAGACCAGTCTTGAGCGTACTCAACAAGTTGAGACGATTTGGGACTTTGATTTTTCACTATAATGATGGAAGGCGAAAGTAAAATATGACTTAATATTTTATTGAGGGGTTTTTTTGCATTCAAAGGCTTCATCAACAACGATACAATCATATATATTTTATTATACATCTATCATGCAAATAAACATATATATAATATAATAATAATAGTGTGGACGATTATGAATTTTTACTATCTAATCTTCCCGAGTTACAAGGAAGACTAGTTGGTCAATTCCTAGAAGGTATAGCATTGAACAGTATCAATGCACCATCTCCATGATCTCCCCCTCTTCTTGTTTCTTCAATTAGTTCAGCTGCAACATGCATCCTATACTAGTTGGCACGCAAACCTAAATAAAATTGGATTTGTAGGCCCATAGTAGTAATAATAATAGTAACGGACTCGCAGGTCCAAAATGATTAAGAGCTCGCAAGCCCATAATAATAAAAATAATAACGGGCTCGCAGACCCAAAACGATTAAGAGCTCGCAGGCCCACAAAACGACAATAATAAAATTAACCATTCTACACATCCATATGATCGAGTCTATAATCGTCCACTAATAATACATTTATCACATAAATATTTGTATGTATAATATCTAATATTATATGCTAACATGTTTCAAGTTTCTAACAATTAAGATTGTCTAAACTCTTTTAGACAAATGGATCGAAACAATTAAATAATTAATTAATCATATTAATCAATTATTTAATTAGCGGGTATATTTAATTAAAATCAAATTTTAATTAAATACCGAATTAGAGTCCAACTCTAATTCAACAATTATAGGGCAGGATAATTTAATTAAAATCAAATTTTAATTAAATATCAAATTAGAGTCAAACTCTAATTTCAAAATTTATGGCGGTTGAATTTAATTAAAATCAAATTTTAATTAAATAACAAAATTAGAGTCTAACTCTAATTCCAATATTTAGGGCGAATTAATTTAATCAAAATTTTAATTAAATACCAAATTATAGTCCAACTCTGATTGAAACAAATTTTAGGGTGAATTGATTTTATTAAAATCAAATTTTAATTAAATAGCAAATTAGAGTCAAACTCTAATACCAAGAAGATATTTAGGGCAAGACAATTTAATTAAAATCAAATTATAATTAAATATCAAATTAGAATCCAATTCTAACTTCAATAACATATTTGGGTGAATAATTAATTAAAATCAAATTTTAATTAAGTATTAAATTAGAGTCAAACTCTAATTTAAATTGAATTAATATTTTAATTTAGGATAAAATTCCTAAATAAAATAAAATTCAAATTATTGTCAAATTTTAATATTTAAGTTAAAATCCAATTTTAACGAAAATATAACAAGCCGTCAATTTTAAATAAAATTTTAATTTGGGTCAAAATTAAAACATGGGTCAAACCCAATTAAAAACATAATTTTAAAACCCATTTAAAATTTAAATTCAAAACCCATTTTGAAATTTGCAAATTGACCTAAGTTTAAAATTAAAAGGTGGTCCTTCAATTAACTTAATTGCGTGATAGGTCCTCCAATTAAAAATTGCAAAGTCACCCTCCTCATTTAATTACAAGCAGATCGGATCCCCTTTTAAAAAATTGCAACTTGACCCTAAGTCATTAATTGCAGGCGGGGTCCTGCCTCCATTCACCCTGAAGCGACTGAAAACCCTAGAATCCAATTTTTTTTTCTTGCAGTGACGGTTCTTATTAACAAGGGGCTTCTGTGGCAGCTTCCTGTCGCCCGCAGCGAGCAACTCTACAAAATCAGCTGTCACAGCGCGCGGTAGTGAGCGCTGCTGCCCATAGCGACGAGAGCTACTATCACAACGCACGTCAGCAGTTTGTTGTCGTGTTGCCAGCCCTGTCGGCGGCAACAATTGCCGCCTGCTCCTCCACCAGATCCCATTCTTAACATTATTAATTTTTCAATCCAAAAAATAATTTCTATTCAAAATCTGATTTTGAATATAAA
The DNA here is from genome assembly GCF_002742605.1 of Olea europaea var. sylvestris. Lineage (NCBI taxonomy): Eukaryota > Viridiplantae > Streptophyta > Magnoliopsida > Lamiales > Oleaceae > Olea > Olea europaea. The sequence continues at coordinate 29,323,427 of NC_036242.1, read as the reverse complement.
AAATTATTTATTTTCTTAATCGCTAAAACAAGAAAAACAATTAACATTTAATTGTTCCAACATGCAAAGCAATTTCTAACAAACACAAAGTAGGCTCTGATACCACTGTTGAGAATTTACTTAACATGCGCAATAGAAAATTAAAACAAATTTCGATTCCTACCAGGAATCTCTTTGTGTTTAGATGTACTTTTCAGATCTGCAAACTTATTTGCTATTCTTTTCGTTCCAACAATCTTGATTCGCCATCCACAGCTGTCTAATTGTACAGTCTCCAACGGTGATCCACATAGAGAACAAGATTGTAGGATTAGAGTTTTCTTCTTATACTAACAAGAATAATGAAAAATCACTCCCAATTTGAAAACCCTAATCATATTTATATAAACACGAACGGGTTTGGCCTGACCCGATCCAACATTTAATTAACCTATTTAATTAATTTCGGTCCGTGAATTAATTAATCCAATTAATCAATTTAGGCCTATAAATAAGCAACTTAATTAATTAATTTATTCAATACTTGTTAAATTAATTATTTAACAAATCACAATCTTCCAGTTCTCCTTTTGTGTACGACCCATCAAATTCTCAATCACGATACCTAATGACGTGAAATATTATTTTGATATAATCAAAATTGATAAATTAAAACACCCTTTTAATTTATCACCAATCACACTCGCCGTCCTAATTTGACATCTAATAATGTGTTAGGGCAATACATGTGACAGGAAATGTCACGTGGTATGACAAAATCAAACTCGTTCGTTTACCGTGAAACTATAATTTCTTCGTTAATATGATCCGATCAATTACGATATATGGAAGTGTGTCAATCTCGATTATCAATCATATCTTTCACTTCACTATTAAGTCAATATAAGTCGAAAATTCCTTTTCAACTTATGAGTACACATTGGCCAATGATTTCGTTATCGACTTAATTGAATGAAACGCAAAACATAATTTCTTACTATCTAAGAGTGACAAATTCTCTATTAGTCATTCACAACCTTCATATGATTCTTGAAATACCCGAACGATGTAGTATTAGCGGCCCTTGGCAGAGCAACGTTCAACACCGTTAAAGTACGACTGTCCTCATATAAGATACTATGACGACCTCAAGTCAAAGGACCAATCTCACTACCGAACGTTAGAGATTAACCACTGACATTCAGATAGTTATCCATATGGAATCTCTAGGCGGGTCTCCAACGTTTTGTTCTATAACAAAATATTCATGTGTTCATTTAAGTGTTACCACACTTTAACTTGTGGGATGAGCTACTTACTTCACAAGTAAGAAATGCCACACGCGATGGTTTATCCGTAATAACGATATCCGTATCTCGTTATTACTTACGACCACAGACGATTTAAGATTCAATCATACGTAATTTGTATCTCCCAATCACAACTACTTGTGATTAATAAATTATGAAAATTTGAATCTACGGACTCTATTATTTAATTTAATAGTCTATTAATAAAATAATAAATTTGTCATTAAATTGTATTAATTATATATCAAAAGATTTATATCCAAGGTTGATTGGACCTAGGGCATAACACTTACAGATACTAAGTCTCTGTTTGATAACCATTATTTGAAAAAAAAATAATTATATATTCATTTTCAATAACACATTCATACAATAAAATAGTATGTACGTAAATTCAAAATATTTCCTACGTTTTAACCACACATTCTCTTAAAAATCACTGCTCAAAATATAATTTTTCTCAAATAATGATCGTCAAATAAGGATTAATTTTATCTCTTAATTACTTGGAACATAATTGGTAAAAATATTGTATTTCACACTAAAGCATGCATAGTCTTGTCACACCACTTCATTTATCCCCGTCACATGGTAACTTTGATATATTGCTAGTTTGCAGTTAATGCGCATTAATATCAATAAATTATTGGTCGATTTAATCAATAGAAAGTAAGGAAAAAAATTTTGAAATACGTATATAATTATTTTATGGGAAATGTATAGTTGAAAACGAAATTTAAAAAAATGTATTTTTGACAAAACGGGCTGAATTTAGATAATATCAATTATTCGGATCCTAATGGTCACATAAAAGGGTGAGTACCACAAAATAAAACTGAGTTCTTTTTTCCTGCTTTCGTATGACTTATTGCTCTCGCCATTGACTGTACAGAAATACCTCAAAAGGAAAAATGGTACTGTTTGCTTCGATAGTCAGATCGCTGAGTCAGCACAGCCGGAATGCCACAAAGCTTTCCGACTCCACTTGGTCAATCTTCAGGCACCTCAATATTTCCCAATCCAATGCGTTCAAGTTCCAAAGCGTTCGAACTCTCCTCTTGCAATCAGCTACTGAGTCTGTTAAATTGCAGAAACTCACTGATTCTGACTCGGGTAAATGTTTCATCTTTAATGTTTGAAATTTTAATTTGTGTTCTGAATTAATTTGTTAATTCTTGTTTAGTTTTACCAAATTCTATAACCTCTGGTGCTTCTGGTTTGATTTTGAAATTCTAATCGATTATTTGACTCTTACTGCATTGTATCATTTTGCAAACTTTTATGTAGAAATATTGGCCAAATAGTTCGTGAAAGGTGAAAATTTTTGGAAGTTAATTACCATTCAAACTAGAATAAATAAATAGAAGAAGAAGAATACTCTGCAGCTTCTTTTGCTAGTATTGATATTACTAAACTGCTGCTGCTATAAGAAATTGCCAAAGAAAGAAATTAGAGTAGCAGAAATGAGAGAATTCCCTTGTTCTATTAATTCACTGGTGTGGATACTTTACAATTCTACCAGTATATATCAGGGAAACAAAAAGAATATTCCTTAGCCAATCGGTTACAGCTAGCTGGGTAAAACAAGAAGAAAAGAAGCTGTACAAATTAAAACTGTATAACAGAATACCAGATAACCAATTAGATTCTCTGGCCTCATCCTTTATCTTCTAGAACTTTGCCTGCCCTTCTATCTTCCAGAAACTTCTGTGCTTGTGCTTCCAAAGGGCTACGATCCAGCTCATCATCCAGGTAGACTAGCGATGCCTGCTAGGATCGCTGACTTACATTTTATGATAGCCCCGACAAGATGGAGAGTAGATATCCTCTATTCCCATCTCAAGAAGATAAGAATAGAGGCTTGGAGAACACAATGCCTTAGTCAAAAGATCTACAATTTGCTGGCCACTACTGACATGTTATGTAACTATGCTCCCATTCTGAATCTTTTCGCGAATGAGATGACAAGCAAGCTCAATGTGCTTGGTCCTCTCATGAAAGATGGGATTTGAAGCTATGTGGAGTGGAAGCCTTGTTATCACAAAAAAATAGTTGCTACTTGTGGATGTTTGATTTGTAAGTCATGAAGAAGGTATCTTAGCTAAGTCAATTTGCAACACAAATTTGCCATTGCTAGATATTCTGCCTCTGCAGAAGATCTAGACGCAAATCCTTGCTTTTTAGACCTCCAAGACACCAAAGAGGACCTTATAAAAACACAATATCCAATAACAGACCACTTTGTACCTAGTAAGCCCCCAATCCAAATCACAATAACTTGTCAAATGCAAAGTTGAGTGTGAAGAGTAGAGCAAGCCCTGCCACAACGCCCTTTTGATGTATCTTAAGACTTTAAGAGCAGCATTAAGATGAAGTAACCATGGATTATCCATAAATTGACTTAACAATTGCACTGAGTATGCCAAATCAGATCTTGTTATAGTCAAATACAAATGTCTCCCAATCAACCTTCTGTAAATTGATGGTTTAGGGATAAGTTCTCCTTGACTTTGGAATGTTTCAGATTTTGGTCAAGTGGAATATATGCTGGTGCAGCACTAATTTTACTTGCATCTGTCAAAATATTCAGCGCATACTTCTTTTGACATGTGTATGCCTCTATCTGACCTTGCTATCTCAATCTCAAGGAAAAAATCCAGCTGTCCCAGATCTTTGATTCTAAATCTATCATGAAGAAAAGCTTTGAAAGCATTAATACTAAACAACTACTTGCCATGATAATATCATCAGCATATACTAAAATAGCAGTGATAGAATTTACTGTGGTCTTTGTAAATAGGCTGTAATCTGCCTTAGATTGTGTGTACCCTTGCTCAATGATAAAGTTAGACAACTTAGAATACTATTGCCTATACGCTTGTTTAAAATCATACAAACTTGTCTTCAATTTACAGACCTTTGATCCATTAGCATTGGGATAACGCAGAGGTAGTTGCACATAAACTCCTTCCTCTAGATCACCATGTACAAAAGTATTGTTTACATCAAACTGGTATAGATGCCATCCTTTATTGGTTGCCACTGCTAATAAAGTTGTAACAGTAACCAATTTTGCCACGGGAGAAAATGTTTCATGATAGTCAAGTCTTTCCTGCCGTGTATAGTCCTTAGCAACTAGCCTGGCTTCATACCTCTCTATGGTTCAATATGCTTTGAACTTTATCTTATACACCTACTTGCAACCTATAGCTTCCTTACCAAGGCGAAGATCAATGATAAGCTGAGTGTCATTCAATTCAAGAGCAACTATTTCAGCTTTCATCGCACTACACCACTCGGGTAATTCTAAAGCTTCCTTAAAATTTCTTGGTTCTGTGTGTGCGCTAATGGAAACAACGAATGCTTTGTAAGGAGTGGACAATTTATGATAGGATGGAGTAGCTTCTAAAGGAAAGGGTTTACCTGTTGAAATGTTGACCTTTTCTTGTCCAAGTCCTGTAAATAGAGAAGTGCAACTGCTTGTTGAAAAATAAAATCTTGTAAATGTGCGGGAGTTTTTCTAATTCTATTTGATCTTCGAAGAAGAGGCTCATCCAAGGACTGGTTTTGAGAAGAATCAATGTTGTCTTGTGAGGTATGTGAAGGGTTAGGCAGATTGGGTACATGCTGAAGTTTTGAGTTGCATTTGTGGAAGAAAAAGTATCTATTTGTCTCAGTTTGATCTAAAGTTCCTACAGATTTGATGGGAGTCGAATTTGAGTTACTGTTTTCCTCAAATTCTGAATTATTTCTTGCTGATTCATGGTAGTTTGAGATAGTGATAATGGGAGTTTGAGAAATGAAGTTTTGAATTGGATTTGAATCACAGTCAACATTATTATCAGTTCTCTGTTTTATAAGGAAAAATATTTTCATGAAAAATCACATTTCTTGATATGAAAACTTTTCTTGTTTCTAAATCCATCATTTTGAATCCCTTGATTCCAAAAGGGTACCCCAAAAATATGCATTTTCTAGCTCTAGAATCAAACTTGTGCCTTCCATTTACTAACGTGATGGCTAAGGCAAGATACCCAAAGACTTTGAGGTGACTGTAGATTGGTTTGGACTGAAAGAGCATTTCAAAAAGGGTTTTGTGGTCCAAGAAAGGTATAGGGGTTCTATTTATGAGGTATATAGCCGTGAGGACATAGTCACTCCAATATCTCAAGGTATTTCACTCTGAAATTTTAAGGCTCTGGCCCCATTTAATGTATGGTGGTGTTTTCTTTCAACCATAGCATTTTGTTGTAGTGTTTCCACACATGTTCTTTCATGAGTGATCCCTTTTTGCATATAAAACTGTTTCATGTCAAATTCTCCACCATTGTCTGATCTGATAACCTCAATTTTAGTTTAAAATTGAATTTCAATCATGAGCAAAAACCTTGTAAACCAGTACTAGCATCATATCTCAATTTCAATACACACACCCAAGTACATATACCGAAATTATCCGCTATAGTTAAAAAATATCGAAAGCCATCATAGCTTGTCTCATTACATGGTCCCCAAATATCACAATGTATGAAATCAAAACACTTTTTTGATATATGTTGACTAAGAGAGAATTGAATTTTCTGCAGTTTAGCTGGAGGGCATACCAAGCATGGCCTTTTGGTAGCTTTGGGCGTATGGTTTGGTAATCCTATTGTGGAATAGGTAGAGTGTCCTAACCTATAGAGCCAAAGATCAAAATCTTCAGTGCCATTAGAAATAGTAGAAGCAGACATGTGCATTTTGTGGGTTGAGTGAGCTAACTTTTTGACCAAAGCATGTGAGAAACTTCCTGTTGCGGCAAGTGATACAAGCCTTGTTTTACTTCATCCATTCTAGTCATTTTCCAACTTAAAAGGTCTTGTATGAAACATAAATCAGAGAGAAAAATGAGATAAGGATTCATGGTTTGTGCTATTTTTCTTGCCAATATAAGATGAAAAGAAAATGAAGGCACACAAAGCACATTGTCAAGAATTGAAGGCTCTAAAAATTTGACGGTCTCAATATGAGCGACCGGGACTACCTCACCATTAGGGAGAGCAACAGAATAGAGACCTCAGCTTTGATTTTGAGAAAAAAAATGAGGCAGAGTAGATCATGTGATTTGTTGCCCCTATATCTAAGATTCAAGGAAGAACAGAAGAATTAGACAATTTAGTGCTATGAACAAAAAGGCATAGAGATATACCGGAAATTTTTAGCTTGTCAAAAAAGGCATAGAGATACACCAGAAATTTTTATCTTGTCACTATCATTAGAATGGGTTGGAATAATGGAGTGAACTTGATTTGCTGAAATGTGTAGTGCCATAAGCTGAGCATATTGCTCTTGAGTTAAAGATATTTGAGCTTTATCACTTACGTGTTCTTGGCCAGGAGGCACAAATGTCGTGGTCTGATTAACAAAGGGTGTTGTGGACTTGTTTCAACCTTCTGACTTATGGCCTAGTGGGTAGCCATGTAACTTGAAGCATTTGTCTATTGGATGGCCTAGCATTTGATAGTAAGCACGGGTTGGCTTGTCTAGATTAGCCTTGAAACACCTTTCAAGAGAATGGTCGGCTTTCTTGCAGTAGGTATGGTAATACTTGTCCTTCTTTTGTCCAGATGAGCTCCTTCCTCCATCTCTGAAACTTCCTTTCGCCAGGAGTGCCATAGAATCAGTCACGGTACCATCAGAGGAAATCTGCGTCCTCTTTTCTTCTTATTTTATTATCACATACACTTCATTCAGACATAAGAAAGGTATAATTTACAGAATTTTGGGCCTTGAGACCCTTATAAGAATCATTAAATCCCATTACGAATTTCATAACCTAATCTCTCTGTTAGTTACTAATCACATTCTTTAAACCCCCACAAGAACAGTTAGGTATTGACTCATTATTCATCAATTCGTCCCAAAAGAGTTTTAAGCTTGGAAAAATGGACTCTTACAACATCTTGATTTTGGACTAGAGCTATTATACTGTGCTTGATTTTATATATTCTTCGGGTATTCTCCTGTGTAAAACGTTGTTCTAGCTTTATCCATAGCTGGTGGGCTGTTTTTGCATATACGGTATTTGACATCTACTGACATAGTGTTTTGAAGTCAAGTGATTACAATGTCATTGCGTCACAACCAATGCTTTATCAGAGTATAGCATGGGTCAGCTGGCTCACAAATGCTCCAGTCAATGAAACCGAGCTTGTTTTTAATCCTAAGTGCTCTCTTCACGGACCTTACCCAGGAATAGTAGTAGTTGCTTGCATCGACTAGATGAGTGATCAGTTTGGCACCATTGCCATCACTGTTGCCAATGTAGTAAGGACTACTTGGTGATGTAGGATCATGAGATACAGCTCCCGATTCACCAGAGGAGCTTAGATTCATATTTGGATTTGAATTTGGAGGCGAGTTTTGAGTAGTGTTGGGATTTGTGAAATCGGTTTATGCCATTGAGGCTCTGATATCAAATAAGAAATTGCTAAAGAAAGAAAATAGTTGTATTAATTAACTGGTGTGTATGCTTTACAATTTGACCAGTATATATCAGGGAAACAAAAAGATTATTCCTTAGCCAATCGGTTAAAGCTAGCTAGGCAAAACAAGAAGAAAAAATGCTGTGCAAAATAAAACCGTATAACAGAATACCAGATAACCAATTAGATTCTTTGGCCTCATCCTTTATATTCTAGAACTTTTCCTTCTCTTCTATCTTCCAGAAATTTCTGTGCTTGTGCTTCCAAAGGGCTACGATTCTGCTCATCATCCATGTAGACTAGTGATGCCTGCTGGGATTGCTGACTTACATTTTCTGATAGCCATCAACACCACTACCACTATTGCTACTAAATCTAGGGGTGGGAAGGGATGGGAGAGAGAGGACATTGTGAACCATACCTCTATTAAATGAACTTTCAAAACTCTTTTATTATGATGAAGCAGTGTATAAAAATTAGGGCTGGACAAGATCCGGTTCGGTTCAGTTCTAACTAGAACCGAACTAACTCAAAATTTTCGGGTATTTAGTAAGTGGAACCGTCAAATCCAAATTTAATTATGGAACAGTTCAGGTTCGGTTTGGTTCGATCCGGTTCGGTTCCATTCTGTTCCGTATTATAATTAATTTTTTTAATATATGCAAAGTTACATTAATTTAATTAATGATATGTTCAATATTAGCTCTTACAAAATAACGTAGTCCAATCTTATGTGCCTTTTACGTCTCTCTTTGCTGAATTCTTCATAAATTTGATTATTAAAATCACAGTAAAAGAGAGATAGCGAGCTCAAAATAATTACGAGATGTTGTAGAGTTTTAATTCGATTTTCTCCAGTAGAAACGACACTACAATAGAGTAACAAATTTGGATAAAATTGAGGTCAATTTGATTAAATTGATTTTAAACTGAAAATTAGAAATAGAAAAATCATATTTTGTGGTTTGAATTAAATTAACTAGTTAACAAATTTATTTAGAAAAAATAAAATAAATTTGCTTATTTAAAATAAATAAATTAAAAAAATTGAGATTTGGTTCTTATTCGGTTTTCCGGGTCTTGGCCTAGAACCAGAACCGTACCTGTCGGCTCTTGATTCAAATATCCATTCGGGTATTTAATTTGAGAAGAACCGTCGGGTTCGGTTCGGGAGTTTTGTCCAGCCCTAATAAAAATGTGTCCTGTATTTTTCAGTTAACATATTGAGTGACTAAATTTTGACTGGCCAATGCATTGTTTATCTCAAAACTGAAGAGACTTTCACTTGCAGGAATTTTTGAGGTTAATTTGGATAGGCCAGGAACCAAAAATGCTATTGGGAAGGATATGCTCAGGGGACTGCAGTATGCATTTGAGACTGTAGATAAAGACCATTCGGCCAAGGTTTTGATGATCTGCAGTTCAGTTCCCAGAGTATTCTGTGCTGGCGCTGATCTGAAGGTTAACTAAAAACTTTGCTTTTAAAATGAGGCATTTATGCAAAGAGTAGACATCATGAGATAGAATATTATATGAACTTTTAAAAACAGAAAAGCTGTAGAAGACGGAAAGGAGGAATATGAAAATCTCCCAGTTGTTGTGAAATAGTATATTAATTGATATTTAGGTAATTTAAAGGTTCTTCAAGATAGTTTTTTTAGGTAGAGTTTACATTGTGGTACATTGAAGCGTTCTAATTAATTTTACTTTTCCTTAGAGAAACCTCATTCCTTTTCTTGAGCGTTAAAATTCAATAGCCAGTGAAGTACATAGGAGTCAAGAACCCCAGCCAGGTTTAGTTACCTTGCTCTTATCAGAACTGAACTAGTACAACAAATACAGGTCATGTTATTCATTTTTATGTTAACGTGCTCAGCCTTAAGCAAAAGATTGAGAGCCATAGTCACCAACCTGTTATCAGGTTTGATGTTTCCTTGTGAAAATATCTTCTGTTAATAAATCTTTTCTGCTCGAAGTGTCACAATTGTTTATACTATTTTATAGTAGAAACTATTCATCTATCATCTTTGATTGTTAAAGTCTTGTATTATGCCAATCTTATTGTTATGTTTCTGCTCTCTCTATCTTCCTCTTATTTTACTAAGCTGATTGAGGTTCTTAAATATGTGCCTTCTATGATGTTGGATTCTAGGAAAGGAAAATGATGAGTCCATCTGAAGTACAAGATTTTGTAAATACTCTGCGTTCCACATTCTCCTATTTGGAGGTCTATCCTCATCTTCTAATACAGATTATTCATTGTTCTCGTTATTAACGTTTGAACTTTAGTAAACATTTCTTTGTATTCAGGCACTCAGTATCCCAACTATAGCAGTCATTGAAGGTGCTGCATTGGGTGGTGGGTTAGAAATGACATTGTCTTGTGATCTTCGGATATGTGGTCAGTTAATGTTTTATTAATTTAGAATGTTAAGTGATGGCCATGTGCTGCATTTTTTGAACTTGACAGTTCCATGATAAATGACACAGGAGAAGATGCAGTTTTGGGATTGCCAGAAACAGGACTTGCTATAATACCTGGGTATCTCTCATACACTTATTGTGTGTTATATTGACTGCATAACCGTGTTACTGCAACGCGAATCATCTTTTTCTATCCACTAAGTGCATGTTTGGTACAATACTGGCTAGGACTCCAACTCACAGTATAATGAAAAGATTTTAGCTTTTTTCCTTCCTTATTATTGCTTTGTATGATCCATCACCCCCTAGCAAACATGTCATAAAGAATCCTATTTTCCAGTCTGTATCATCCACATTCTACCTATTAAAATAAAAGTCTGTATGATCCATATCACCTCTCTTTTATTTTACATGTCTATTGGTGCATGAATAAGTTATGACTAATGGAGAATTGCATAACTGCTCAATATCTGGCCTTGATAGATATAGTTGGAACAATACATCTATAAATTCCTTCATTTAAGTACTTGACTGTAGAAAGATTTCTTGCATCAGTTATCTAATTAATGAATAATCTAGCCCTTTTCAGGGCAGGTGGAACACAGCGGCTTCCTAGATTGGTTGGAAAATCAACTGCAAAAGAACTTATATTTACTGGTCGAAAGATTGATGGCAGGGACGCTTTCTCCTTAGGTATATTCAATTGAAGCATCAATGTTTTAACCTTTTTTATTTTTTTCTCAAACGCAATGTCAAAGATGATAAGCCTGCACTCCTCCCACTATGCTCCTGCTCCCCACCCGACCCCAAAAGAAAATGTACAAATAAAGGAAATTCTAAAAAGATGAATTGCCCTGCAGGACTTGTGAATTACTGTGTACCTTCTGGTGAAGTTCATTCAAAAGCTCTTGAAATTGCTCGGAATATAAATCAGAAGGTATGTAGTTTACCTTTTACTTAAATTTCCTTGTATAGACAAGAGCATTCAACTCTAATGCTTTGTTAACTCTACTCTTTTAAATGAATGAAAGTTGGATAAAGGATAGTGTGAATCGGCTATAAGCCTTCAAATCATACTACAGATGTTCAATTTTTTTTATACTGCCTGAATAAGTTTCAACTTATTTTATATAATAAATTTTAATATGGACAACACTCGACCACGTGATTAGGGTAAAAGATGAAAAATATTAGTTTTTTTGTTATGTCTGCGTAGTCTTGATTTAGAGGTTTGATAGATGTGTCATTTTGACATGTATTAGCAAACCACATTTATACCCTTGTCTGACAAACTTAGCTTTCAAGTGTAGAATTGTCAAGATATTCGATTTGGATTTTTCGTCCTTAGACAAAGTACTGGTTGAGAGCAAGAGTCCTAGTAAAGAGTTTCATGCATGTTGAGATCCACAGTATGCATAAGGTGCAATCTGTTTGATTATCCTTACTGCTATCATTTTAGTGTTGTATGGGCATGTTGGGTGTCATTGATATGTTGACAGTATTAAGGAAAGTAGTTACCGATACTATATGCTGACGTTAGGAGCTAAAATTACTTTCTATCATGCCCCCAAAAAATTGGGTCTTGAACATGTCATTGAAGAAGATCTTGTGAGATCAGTAGTTCACGAGCAATGAAAATATGATTTTTGTTATTTGACATGGACAAAATTGAAAACGTTTGCAATGTAATTTATATATGGTCGAAATACCAAATTGGTGGACAAGTATGCCTATTGTCACAAGAAATAGTGGGAATGATGGAGGATATACCAAGCTCGCTGAGTAGATTACTAACCCAATTAAGCCGATGCTGTAGCTTGGAATTCAGCTCTGATTAGATATGTGAACTACCGTCTTTTGTTTCTTCGGCCATTGCATGGTTTTGGATCATTGAGCTGTGATATTGATATCAGTGTATCGTCTGTATTGTTCGGTATAGGCTATTACTCGATTTGTGCAGATGTAATTGTTGATTAGTTGGAATAGTCATCTTGCTATTGTAAACTGTAAACTCGTATGCTTCTTAATTGTTGGGTCCTCCATTAATCAAGAAGCTTATTATGTATAAGATAAAACATTAGACATTGGAGGAAGACAAGATAAATTGCACATTGATTCTTTGGAAAACGTAATTGTTTTGAGGCCAACATCTTGCATGTAAACCAGCGGAATTCATATTGCAGGGACCATTAGCAATTAGGATGGCAAAACGAGCTATTGACAAAGGATTGGAGGCAGATACGGCATCGGCTTTGGCTTTGGAGGAGGATTGCTATGATCTGCTGTTGAACACAAAAGATCGCCTAGAAGGCCTTGCGGCATTTGCTGAGAGACGACAGCCCAAGTATATTGGCGAGTAAAAATTCCTTTTAGCTGAACAATAAAAATTGATCTTTAAATAGTCAAAACTCCAATGATACTGAATAATAGATATAAGTTTATTTCATTTTCGAACTTCTTCAGATAGCAATGTATGTTTTCATTTTTGCTGAATTTTGTGGAAAAATTTACATGCTTCTGTAATTTGCAGAAATATTAAATATGCTACCGGCTTGTTTGGCTAAGTTTAAAAATTCATTAGAAGCAACTTTTTTTTAATGCTTAATGAGTTCCAGAACAACTTAAGCACTTTGTAGATGTCTATACTGGTGTGGTGTCTGACATCTGATAGCGTTTTAACATGTTGTATTTCTAAGGTTTATCTTCTCTCACTGAATGTTAATTCTCAAAGGACAGGCTATTCACCCATCTCTGATTTCTGAAGTAGACAACATTAAAGTCTTCTAAAATAAAACATCCAATCCTAACATTTTGTATGGATGATGGTACCACCAGATCTATGTTAACCACTAGAGTTTAAAGGTTTTTTTCTTTCCTTCTTTCGTTTTTTCACTCATAAAGAATTGAACTCAAGCACATTTTTTTTTTTGCAAAAAAAAAAAAAAAAAAAAAAAAAAAAAATTTTTAAATCTTTTTAAAAAAAAA
>NC_036242.1:29143414-29310150 GCF_002742605.1 Olea europaea var. sylvestris | reverse complement strand
AGAAAAAAAAATGGACTAAAAAAAATTTTTTTTTTTTAAAAAAAAAAAAAAAAAAAAAAAAAAAAAACATTTCTAATCGTTTTGAAATCAAACAGAAAAATAATTGAATTGGAACTCAGGTATGAATAAGGTTCTAAAGGCATGAGACATGGTTAGGCGTAGATGTCAAACCACAAGCTTTACTAGTTTGGGTAAAGCCTTGGTATGATAATAAAACGTTTGCTTATATTTAATTATTCTAGACCAATAAGTAAAAATACAAACGAATACATTGATAATTTATAAAAAGGGTAATTGATGCAAAATGTCCCTACCTTTCGAGGTTATTATGGAAAACGTTTCTATTTTTCATTTTTTGGCATTTTTGCTCTTATTTCAGCCTTTCGTTGTGCTGAAAGTCCTTTTCACTATTTTGGAAAGTAAAATTACCAATATATTTTCATATTTAAATAAAACAATAAAGAAAAGAAAAGAAAAATAAAGAACAAATTGCAACAATAGGCCCAAACTTTTTAAAAGTGCAAATCAGTCCAAAAATCTTATTAAACCATTAAAAAAAAAAAAAAAAACAACTATCTCCTCTCCCCTCCACCTCCTATAATCCCCAGAAACCCATACTTACATTAACAAGATTCAAACTTTATGAACCAATAATCCCCAGAAATCACAATTGACGTCCAACTCCAATAATTCCTACAAATAGCAAAAACAACACAAAAATCTGAAAATCATTTATACACATAGCAATTCCATAAGTTTTCTGCAATTTTAAACAATGCTTACGGAAAAATTAATTCTTGTGGCTTTGTGTGTGTGTGTGTGTGTGTTTTTTTTTTTTCTTTTTTTCTTTTTTCACAATCCATGTGCTAAGAAATATTTATCATCCATAAAGATCAAATAACATTGTCTATGGAAATATGCATTGAGAAAGTCCATGCATAGAAAAGAGGGGTTTTTTCAACTATCTCAAAATGGAATTATCCAAGTCTATGCTATGATTCCATAATTTGTAAGGGTAGAAACTTCAATATTTAATATGTTTAGTTTTCTTTTCAGACCTATTAATCTTGAGCAAGAACTAAAGGAGTACTTGGGTCACCGTACAACACCCGAGGATCGGAAATTCTGGTTCCAAAAATCAGGAAACGAATCATTGGAGAATGATTTTGTGAAATTGAGGCTCTGGGATTGTCAATTTAATCCCAGGTAGCGACTCTAGGATGGCAATGGGCAAGGAATCGCGATTAATTGGGTCTGCAGGGCGGTTACTAGGCAGAAAGTTTGCCCCGCATCGGGATGGGTCAGAGTAATTCTTGTGGCTTTGTTGAGGAAGAGATGAAACCCTAGAAAAATTTGAAACGCAATATAATTCGGATTTTTCAGAGACTTTCGTGAATGTGGCTGGAGCTATGTATTTATGGAGTTGGACACAATTAATTACCACTGATTTCATATGATATTACAGTAATACTTGTTTCATTTTTTTCCTTATTTTGAATAACATAAATAATTTGCTTTCAATCATCATCGAAGGTTGAGGGGAGAGGAGAGAGAGAATTTCTTTTTTCTTTTTTCTTTCTTTTTTTTTCATTTTTAATGGTTTAATAAGATTTTTGGGCTGATTTGCACTTTTTAAAAAATTTGGGCCTATTGTTGTAATTTGTTCTTTATTTTTCTTTATTGTTTTATTTAAATATGAAGGTACATTGGTCATTTTACGGTCCAAAACAGTGAAAAGGACTTTCTGCGCAACGAAATGTTAAATAATGGCAAAAATGTCAAAAATGAAAGGTAGAGATATTTTCCACAATAATCTTGAAAGGTAAGGACGTTTTGCGCCAATTACCCTTTATAAAAACTTTATGCATACTTCTCAAGTTTCTAACCAAAATATAATTATCTAAGGGTCTGTTTGATTGTAAAAATGAAAGTTGGGGGGAAAGAAAATAAATTCTAGAGAATTGAATTACCTAGAAATTGTTTTTCTGAGAATTGTAAATTATTGTTTTTGATTGGTATAATTTTCCACGTGAAAAATGTTGAAGTAAAGGTATTTTTTGGTGTTCGTTTGACTTTGTTTTACATGAAAATTGTCAATTTAAAGGATATCAATTTATACCATTGTTCCTAGAATTTGTTTACATTGCCAACCAAAAAAAAAGGAAAAAAAAAAAATCATCTATATTTTGGTGTTCGTTTGGCTTTGTTTTACATGAAAATTGTCAATTTCAGGAATATCCTCTTTTACAATTGTTCCTAGATTTGTTCTCATTGCCAACAATAAATAAAAAAAAAAAAAGTTGGAAAATCAAAAATCACCTACCCCTAGGAAAATAAAAGGTGGAAAATCACGCTTTAAGGTGTTGTATCTAGAAATTCATGGAAAATCAATTCTTTAGAAAATTTTGTCAATCAAACAGGTCAAAAGTGGAAGTTGGAATTCAAATTCCAAATTTCATGAAAAATTTCGTGCAATCAAACGGGCCTAAATCATAAATACTACTATTACTTAGTAGTTATTTCCTATAAATAGAACATAGTTTAAACTTCTTTTAACCATTTGTCCTTGACAAATCGAAAGTCGCAAAAGATTTGAAACATAAACAGGACTAGACCGATAAACAAGACGGAGAAAGATGAATGCTTTGATTTTGTTTAAAAGCACAAATGCTCTTATTTGGGACATACTCTCGGACTGTTTGTGAGCTGGTTTAGGTTAGGTTGGATTTTTTAGGCTTATTTTCTTTTTAAAGCTTTAATAAGAATTCTGCTCTTTCTAGGTCTCGATTGAAAAATAAAAAAAGCTATCCGTCAAATAAAAAGGCGTGCACCTTTTTCTTCCTAGATGAATCCAAGGATGGCAACGGGGCGGATTCGGGGCAGGGGGGTCACCCCACCCCGCCCTGTCTCGTCCAAATGCCGCCTCGCCCCACGCCCCGGGCAGCTTTTTGCCCCGTTTGTTGTTCTATTTAATTTTTTTTATTTTTTTATTTTTACACATTTTCAAATCTGAAGATAGCCGCTGATGAGGGGACCTTAAATGTAAGTCCATAACAGAAACATCAATCCTTAAATCTTCAGAACTGCTAGCCAGCAAAATTTAAACAAAATAAATCTCACTCAGTTACGGCCAAGAATTTTGCAGTAAATTTCTGGGTTAATCCAAGCCTTTTTAAGTTCAGAAACATGATAATAACACCGAGTAAGCAATACGAAGAAGGGGATTTATAGCGCAAGCATGCAATTTTTATAGAAATAAAGAAGTACTAAATGAAGAATTATAGAAACATCTAACTAAATAGCCAAAACGAGCTTCTGATGCAGCTAATATCATTTTTATATTTACTAAGTTTTGTCAAGAAACTATGAGATTATTCACATTTCCTTATTAACTAGAATCGGTAAATCCTTTGATAAATAGCAGTATAATGAAATGTCTTAAGACGTCAGTCCACAGAAAAATTGACAATAACTTGACCGACCATCCAAATTAATCCAACTGAATGAAACCTGGGAATTTTTTTTATATAAACCAACTTCATGCTCGCTTGGCCTTACTGTTTTTGTGCACAGGATATTATAATGGCCAATGGAAAAGGCATGGCAACGAGTCTAAGAAGGGGAAGCAGAAAAAATTGAATGGCCGTTGGGCTGTAAAAAAAATTCTTCAATTTTTTTATTTATTTTTTTATATTCAAGGGGCATGTTTGGGGCGGGGCGCCCCGTGACCCGAGACAGGGCGGTAAATTATGCCTCACCCCGTCCCCATCAGCCCATCGGGGTGGGGCGGGGTTTTTTGCCATCCCTAGATGAATCTTAGGCGGTCAGCATGTAATTGATCGCCTTTTTTTTCCCACATTGCCCGTAGGTGAGACGTTTTCTCCAGCCCACAAACTCAGATTGCAGCTTTCAAACACTACTCCTAAGTGGTAATGTGTAGGAATTTATGAGTGATCTAGTCGAGATGATCCACATGCATGTAGTCTTCAACTTACTAAGTAGGGGACTTGAAGCAGTCAATCTAAAAATATGATCCAATACCTAGCCAAACCATCTTTCAAATTTATGAACCGGATCAACCCCATGGTCTTTCCATTATTACGGGCGCTCGTCTTCGAGGAAACCCATGGATGGAGGCATCAAAAAATTCCATCTCATGAGTTTGATGTTGATATTATGTGTGGCTAAACTAAAAATATTTTACTTGCAAGTAAATAATTTTTAAAATAAATAACTTTTGTTTCCAATGTTTTTACTTTTACTTCAAAGTAGAACTAAGTTACTTTTAAGTTTGGCCAAACATGTTCATGTAATTAGTAATACATTGCTTCTTTTGGGATAGCATTATGTTGTGTATGTTACTCATATAGAGTAAAACACGGGTTTATTGGATCAAATTGGCCAATGTCAAACGTTCGTGCAAAACCCACAAGCGTACGAGATCATTGACAAGTAATAGAATTGATGAGCTAAGAGTATCGTTCCACAAGGAATAAATTTTAATTCAAGTTTACCAGTTATGTATGGAATTCGAATTAGATAAAACAAAAGAGATATTTTGATTTGATTTTTGCTAAATTAATTTTTAAAAAAATCTATAAAAGTTTGATTTTTATCAAATTATAGACGATTCTATTAGATTTTGAATTCCCCTGTTATTATCTATTTCAATTCTTGATTAGTAATCTAGTTCCGTTCATGCATTCTTGACAATCGATAAAGTTATGATATATAATTTTCTTTTTCAAGACAAATTAAATATATCCTAATCACAACCCAAATTTATTCCTAGCCCGAATTCGAATGATTGGAATGCATCAAAGTTTAGATTGTCTATATGATTGTATAAGTGATAAATGTTATTCCTAACATCTATTGCATATCTATTAATTTTGTCGCATTCTAAACTTATTGTGAGTCTCTCAATACTACAATAAGCAACTAATTATCTAATTGATGACCAATCAATTAAATAATACAATAGTTATGCAAAATTAATCAAGTAACACAAGAATTAAATTAAACTACTAGTCTTTAGTTAGAAATAAGTAATACGGTTAATCTCCATTCAATACAAAAGCAGATCTAGTCTAGCATATTAATATATAAATTATGAGAAGGATCATGAAAAAATATCACCCAAATCATGAAAGAATATAAAAGATATTGATATTCAAGTCCAAAATTGAATTCTTCAATTTCTTGATGTAATTGGCATTCAATTCTTGCTAGGGCTTGATCTCCTCTCTCAAAATATAATAATTGGACAATTGTTCTTGATGGATTTAATGATATTATTGTGCATTAAGAGGCAAGAGATGATTGTTTTTAATGTGCAGCCACATTTTCGTTCATTTCTTCTAATTCCATTAACTTGCATTAAGTTCAACATAACAAATATAATTAACACATAATTAAGTTTTAACTCATTCAAAATCACTAACAAATACTCTAATTTACTGGCCTAGATAAGTGTACACATTTTCACCAAAGCGAAACGGAGTAGAGTGATGGGAGCGGAGCACACTGAAGCGCACTTAACAGAACAGTAAGATATAGGGGTATTTTCTAGTACTGATCCTAACTTCTTGTTTGGACTTGGGTTAGGTTTAGTATAAATAGTGATGATGTAACCCTATTATTTATAATAAATATAAATCTCCGTTTCGCTCCTTGTGAACGTAGACACATCACCAAACCACATTAAATACTCTTGTTGATTTCTTTCTTTTACTTCTCTATCATTTGCATAAAACATCCAACACCTTCTCTCTTAGTTCCAAAAATTAAATTGAAAATATCAATACTAGAACTGATAGTAGGGAGAAATGGGCAATAAATTCCAGGTTCTTTGAGTACAGTTGCACTGTTAATGTAAACTAGAATATCTTTCCAAAAAATGAGGAAGCAAAGCTTTGTCATACACATATTACATGCAATATAATGAGTTATTACTAAGCAATTATACAAATTTGATTGTATCAAAACCTAGTAGTCATCTTGTGTTTATTTCTACCAATTATTTTCCATGGATGGTTGACCGTTATGCATTTGAGATCTCATGTTTTTGTCTCCGCAGGCTTCAGATAATGTGGACACAAACTTCATTTGCTTCGTGTGTGTTGATGGTAAGGCTCTCTATTGGAATTTGTTTTAAAAATTAAAAATTTTGGTTAAGTATAAACTTGAAATACTTTGTGTTAATTTCGGCCAAATATTTGGACTTGATCCAATAGTCAAATTATAAAAATAAATAGACTAACTTGTACTCGTCGAGTGGATTGTCGTAATACATTTGAAATCTCAAAACTAGTTCTGGATGAAAGAGAAATTGTGATCCAAAATTGGAAAAAAAATAAGGAAAAAAAGAGGCCAAAATCAACTAACACTGTCGCTCGAGCGCCAAGCGACGATGGAGTTGTTGGTATTGGGGCGAAAAGTTTATGTTAAAAATATGTCACTGGCGCTCGAGTGAGAGGCCAGAGACTATCTAGCGACAGCAAGGGATGCGTCCCTTCTTGAAGGTTGCTGCATTTTGGGGTGTGTTTCTTTACTCACAATCTCTCTTCTTCTATACATAGGATCCTTTGGATGTCCATTGTGCATCCAATATCATTTGCGTTACATCAAAATCTCTTGCAAACACTCTCCAAAATCATTCCATAATTGTTTTCTTGTAGAGAAAAAATTTTGTTCTAGTTCCATGTTGCTTGTGTTTTAAAGTACTTCTACAATAATTTTATCCGTTGTATCTTGGGAGATAAGTGCCGTAATCCATTAGCATCGTTGCGGAACAATTTTATCTTAAGGAAAAAGTGTAAATCATTTGCCTTGGGTTTCTTTTGCACTTTCTTTTCATTTCTATTGTGCATAAAGTTTAATTACACTTCTGCGAATTAAACTTAACCATTACTTTGTCAATTAACAAACAACCATTTCCCTACACATCTAGCCAACACTCTCTACATTGATGGATGGGAATGAGAAAAGGGGATTAAGTATATTCGGGATGTCTTGACTAATGACTTCATTTTTGTTGTAAATGGTGAGATTACATCTCTGTTCCAGCAAAAAGTAATAATTCATTGAAATTTATGGAAGCTTATTTCTTTGATATGGGGGACTTGTTGTAAAGAGACATTGATTGGGGAATGTTCTATTGGTTTACAATGAAATATTTGTTCGGTAATGAGTTTCTATGCCAGGATGTTCGTGAATCATATGTCTTCATAATCTTTCTCGAGTTTTCTTGATACTTCTAAAATCTACTGTTGTTTGCTATATTTATTACTAGTTAAGTGGTATATAGCTTTTGTTGAATATTTGTTCAAAATCAATGGAATAATAATGGACTAATTATTGGATTCAATTGTGGAACTGGTAGAATCAAAAGAAATTGAAAAATGAAAATTTTGATTTTTGCCTATACGTACGCACAAGCTTATTTTTGTGCGTATGCGAGATGTGCTTTTTCAAAATCAGAATTGATTTTGCTTCTACTATGCGTACACACGATTTATACTATGCATACGTATAGTGTTAAAAAATAGTCGTTGGCTGATTTTTCAATTTGAAACTTGGAAGCTGTTTTGGATTAAAAGTTGTCACTTTTCATCTTGTTTTGGCATCATTTCGTGATGTATTGATTGAGGCCTATAAATAGGTGATGAATGATCAATACAAACATTATTACAAACAAAAAGTACATACATTGTTCCACAATTAATCAAATCCATGTTATAACTCATATTCATTTCTTCTTTATTGTGTTCATCAAGTTTTGGCGGAAAATTTCTCGTGCTTTATTATTTTCTGCATCAAGACTTGTTAAAATCCTTCAAACCATTTACTATAACACCCTTAAGCATCTGGAGAGGGGGCAAATATAGTTTGAGGACAACGATCTCATGTTCAAGTCTCAAATTCATTCTTGACGTATTTCGTGATTTCTATTCATTTTGTTTCCATAATTTTGTTGTTGTTTCTTCTCCAAACCCTTATTTTCCAACAATCTCAAACTATATTTACTATGGAGAATGATACAACTATGGCAACCATCAAACTCATGAATCAAGATCTGGTTAGATTGGATCATTTTTATGGGACTAACTTCACGCAGTGGCAAAACAAGTTGAAATTCCTCCTAACGACGTTGAAGATTTTTTATATTCTTGATCCAAATTTGGTGCCATTGCCAGAACCAACAAATAGAGAATCCGAAACAATCAAAATCGAGAGACAAAAACCCCAAGAAGATGAATTCATTTGTCGTGGCCACATCTTGAATGCATTGTCGGATCGTTTGTATGATCTATACACCAATACAACTTCGGCGAAAGAAATCTGGGAAGCATTGGAAAGTAAGTACAAGGCGGAAGAAGAAGGTGCAAAGAAATTTTTTATTTCTAAGTATTTTGATTTTAAATTTTTAGAAAATACTCCTCTTCTTCCCTAAGTGCATGAGTTGCAAGTGATTGCCAACAAATTAAAGGTGGTAAAAATTGATATACCGGAGACCTTTCAAGTGAAGGCTATAATTGCCAAACTTCCCGGAACTTGGAAATGATACCGGAAGAAGATCATGCATAGTTTCGAAGATTATTCTTTGGAACAATTGCAAAAATATCTTCGAATCGAAGAGGAGTCGAGAATACGTGATAAAGCTGAAAATTCTCATGAGGGCTCTTTTAAAGCAAATGCTATGGAAAAAATAGAACCGTCGGCAAAATCCAACAAAAGGAAGCCTTCTAGAAACTTTAACAAGTCCAAGAAGAAGACAAAAGGAGGTTGCTTGTGTGTGGAAAATTTGGTCACTATGCCAAGGATTGTAGGCACCGAAATCAAAACAACTTCGAGGCCAAAGTGAATTCCATCCAAGATGACAAAATTGTGTCCACCATAAGTGAAGTAAACGCAATCAAAGGAAATGTTCCCGGATGGTGGTATGATACTTGTGCTACGGTACATGTATTATATGATAAATCTTTGTTCAAAACGTATCAAGAAGTGGATAGAGAACAAGAGATTCAAATGGGTAACGAGATGCGGTCTAAAGTGTTTGGAAAAGGAAGTGTAGACATTATCTTCACTTCTGGGAAAATCATTACTTTAACTAATGTACTACATGTTCCGGATATGAATAGGAACCTAGTTAGTGGCAATTTCTTGGGAAAACCAGCCATCAAATGTGTTTATGAGTCTGGCAAACTTGTACTATCCCTTAATGAAAAATTTGTTGGAAAAGGCTATTTGTGTGAAGGAATTGTCAAATTATGTACCATTGACAATGAATTGAATAAAAGTAATTTTACTTATGTTGTGAATTTATTTTTATTATATCATGCTAGATTAGGTCATGTTGGTAGAAATACAATGAAACACATAAAAAATATGACTTGATCTCATATGATGAAAATGATGAACATAAATACAAAATATGTATAGAATCTAAAATGATTAAAAAATCATATCAAAGTGTTAAGAGAACCTCTAGTATTTTAGAATTAATTCATACTGATACATGTAAACTTAATGGTATGTTAACTAGAGGTGGAAATAAATATTTTATAACTTTTATAAATGACTTTTCTAGATATACTTACGTTTATTTGATAAAACATAAAAGTGAAGCCTTTGACATGTTTAAGACATACAAGAATGAGGTTGAAAATTATCTAGAAAAGAAAATTAAAATTTTAAAGAGCGATAGAGGTGGTGAATACTTTTCCAATGATTTTAATTTGTTTTGTGAACAACATGGAATTATTAATCAATGTTCTGCATTTGGGACACCCGAACAAAACGGCTTGGCTGAAAGCAAGAATAGAACATTTGTAGAAATGATAAATGTCATGCTTATTCATGCGAAGTTGCCATTTAACTTGTGGGGTGAAGCTTTATCAAGTGCATGTAGAATACTTAATAGGATTCCTTCAAAATATACTAAGGTTTCTCCTTATGAATTGTGGAAAGGAAGAAAATCGAACATTGGATACTTCAAAGTGTGGGGGTGTCTTGCCTATTGCAAGAACACGAATCCTAATAAGACCAAATTGGGTCTAAAAGACATTAAATGTGCCTTTGTTGGATATGCAAACAATAGCAAATCTTATAGATTACTAATTTTGGAGTCCAATGTGTTTATCGAATCCAACGATGTGGAGTTTTTTGAGGATTCGTTATCTTCGGATAATGAATTGAGGGAAAATCTTGAAAGTATTCCCAACTCAAGTGGAACACATGATGAAATATCTTCTAAAGATGTTGATGAGTCTAGTGAACCACGAAGGAGCAAGAGAACTCGAGTTGAGAAGTCTTTGGGACCGGATGAAATTGATTCTCAACTTATCTCCTTTTACTTAGTAGAGGAAAATGAGTTGAATTTTGTGAGAACAATTCCTTTTGTTCTTTGAAACCGACCCTAAGACTTCTAAAGAAGCTGTGGCTTCTCGTGATAACACCTTTTGGAAAGATGCAATTAAGGACGAAATGGATTCGATAAAGTCCAATAATACTTGGAAACTTGTTGATTTACCACCGGAATCCAAGCCTATTGGATGCAAATAGGTATTTAGAAGAAAATACAATGTTGATGGATCCTTAAATACCTTTAAGGCTAGATTAGTAGCCAAAGGATATCGACAAAAGGAAGGAATCGACTATTTTGATACTTATGCACCGGTAGCTAGAATAACATCGATTAGGATATTATTCGCTTTGGCTTCAATATATAACTTGCATGTTCATCAAATGAATGTCAAAACAGCATTCCTAAACGGAGATCTCGATGAGAAGGTCTATATGGAACAACCCGAAGGGTTTTTCCTACCTGGAAATGAACATAAAGTGTGCAAATTGGTGAAATCTTTATATGGTATGAAGTAAGCACCAAAGAAATGGCATGAGAAGTTTGACTTAGCAATAATATCATTCGGGTTTAAACATAATAGCGTTGATAAATGTTTATATTCTAAAGTTTGTGATGATTATGTGACATTTATATGCTTGTATGTTGACGACATGCTAATTATGAGTAATCACATGGATGGAATAGAAGAAACAAAGAGGTTTCTTTCTTCCACATTCAAGATGAAGAATCTTGGACAAGTGGATACCATTTTAGGTATCAAAGTCACAAAGACTAGTGGGGGTTACTATCTAAGTCAATCACATTATATTGAAAATGTGATAAATAAGTTCAAACATTTGAACATAAAAGAATGTAGTACCCCGATTGATCCAAGTTCAAAACTAATAAAGAATGATGGAAGGGCGATTGCTCAATTGGAATATGCAAGTGCTATAGGGAGTCTTATGTATGATGTTTAATACACAAGATCGGATATAGCTTATGCAATAAGTAAACTTAGTAGGTTTACTAGCAATTCGAGTAATGATCATTGGAAGGCTATTGTGATAGTTCTTGGATACTTAAAGAAAACCAAGAACTTGGGCTTACAATATACTAAATTCTCGGCGATATTGGAAGGATTTACCGATGCTAGTTGGATATCTAGTACGGGTGAAAGTAAATCCACTTCAGGTTGGGTATTCACTCTTAGAGGAGGCGCTGTTTCTTGGAAATCAAAGAAACAAACATGTATAACACACTCGACCATGGAATCTAAATTTGTAGCTTTATCGAATACTGGAAAAGAGGCTGAGTGGCTTAAGGATCTCTTATATGAGATACCTTTAGGATCGAAGAATATTTCTTCAATACCTATCATGTGTGATAGTCAAGCCACGTTAGCAAAGACATATAACGAGGTATACAATGGAAAGTCTAGACATATGAGTTTGAGACATGACTATATAAGAAAATTAATCAAAAATAGAATAATTTTCCTAAATTATGTAAGGTCAATTGAGAATTTAGCGAATCCTTTAACTAAAGCACTAAATAGAGATTTAGTGGCGTCTACTTCGAGTAAGATGGGGTTGAAACTTCTTAACTAAAAAGGTCCACCAATGACGGCAACCTTACCTGTCATTGCTTAAAAAGTAATCCACAAGTTCAAAGGGTAACAACAAGTCATTCGATATGTGGATGGTTGCAGCATTATTCAAATCTGCAATGACCCTATCCTAATTAAATAATGCTGGTTGTTACTGAAGTGAAGGTTGAGCTTAAAGCTCTTAATGAAGTTCGGTGCTAAAACACAAGTACCTCTAAGAGTAGCAAAGGTACCAGAAGAACTTCACCTAGACTAACTTCGAGGTGGTGCTGCCTCAATAGAGAGTTGGAGTTTCTCTCTCTTTAAAGTTTGTCGAATAGGATGAGTGCAAGGTCATAAAAGGGTTAAGCGAGTTGAGGAACTTGAGAACACGTGATACTTATGTGTGTGTTCTTATCGGTATTGTCACAAGGAATAATTGGTTCAAAGCTTCCATGCTATCTCTAATTCCGACTTTACGTTGTTTGATAATACACTATGGTTAGATTCAAATCGAAAGATATTTAATCCTTATGCATAAGTGTCATCTTTTTGAATATGTGATCTTATTGATTTTGAACAAGTGGGGGATTGTTGAATATTTGTTCAAAACCAATGGAATAATAATGGACTAATTGTTGGCTCAATTGTGGAATTGGTAGAATCAAAAGAAATTGAAAAATGAAAATTTTGATTTTTGCCTATGCGTATGCACAGACTTATTTTTGTGCGTATGCGAGATGTGCTTTTTCAAAATCAGAATTGATTTTGCTTCTACTATGCGTACGCACGATTTATACTACACGTACGCATAGTGTTAAAAAAATAGTTGTTGGCTGATTTTTCAATTTGAAATTTTGGAGCCGTTTTGAATTAAAAGTTGCCACTTTTCATCTTGTTTTGGCACCATTTCGTGATGTATTGA
Organism: Olea europaea var. sylvestris; assembly: GCF_002742605.1. Lineage (NCBI taxonomy): Eukaryota > Viridiplantae > Streptophyta > Magnoliopsida > Lamiales > Oleaceae > Olea > Olea europaea. The sequence continues at coordinate 29,297,289 of NC_036242.1, read as the reverse complement.
TTGAGGCCTATAAATAGGTGATGAATGATCAATACAAACATTATTACAAACAAGAAATACATACATTGTTCTGCAATTAATCAAATCCATGTTATGACTCATATTCATTTCTTCTTTATTGTGTTCATCAAGTTTTGGCGGAAAATTTCTCGTGCTTTATTATTTTCTGTATCAAGGTTTGTTAAAATCCTTCAAACCATTTGCCATAACACCCTTAAGCATCTGGAGAGGGGGCAAATATAGTTTGAGGACAACGATCCCGTGTTCAAGCCTCAAATTCATTCCTGACGTATTTCGTGATTTCTATTCATTTTGTTTCCATAATTTTGTTGTTGTTTCTTCTCCAACCCCTTATTTTCCAAAAAAATTTCCATAACTCTTTCACAAGGTTTATATGATATTTAATCACATTCTTGCTTGACTTACTAAGAAATTATTAACTTATTTTGTGAGCCCATGCTTGAGATTGCTTACATGTGGCTGATTGTTCACGAAATTATTTTCTTTCGATTTAAAACCACCGCAAGTGTACGATTCGTTAACAAGTAATAAAGTGGATTAAATGAGTTCGAATATCGTCCCACAGAGATTGATTAGTTCAAATTTTACCTACCGTAGCCTTAACCGAAACTAAATTACTAAAGTGAATGTAGACTTAATTAAACCCCAATTATGCAATTTTTTATGATTAAATTGAAATTAATATGCAAAACAATAATTTAAAACTCTAGAATGAAATCAATTGTTGAGAACGCATGTTTGTTGTAATCAATAGAAATTAAACACACTAGGATCACGATTTCCCATGCAATTATCACTTTAAACTCTAGTTTCACAATATGACAACATAATTCAATTGTTGACAAAGCAATGTTCCTAAGTCTATCCAATACTCTCCCTCGAGATGTATCAAACCTATTTCTACATACCACCGACCTATATTTCTATGATAAGTGCATATGTAAAAATGCATGTAGTTTTATGAACACTTAAAGATTCACGTAGGGCATAGCATTATATTTCTATCCCCTATCGGACCCTACGATGATTTATATTATATCGAATCTATTCCAATTCTCTCGAATGCAAGAATAAATCACCCAAACTCAAACAATTGTGGGCCCTTAATTGTGGAAACAATAAATGCATATAAATCATTCAAAACAAAAGAAATATGTTTTAATGTCAAATTGCAAAATTAGAAAATTAAAGATCCAACTACATGGTGCATCGATCTCCTAGCATAATAAAAATCTAGCCTAGCATAATGGGAAATAAAGAAAAACAATAATTAAAACCAAGGAAGAACATCACCCAATTGATTCTTGAAGTGAAATCTTGAATCTTGAAGTGGATTGTCTTGTTTTTTTCCTTGTTCTTCCTTTCTAAATCCTCCAAAATTGTGTATATTCCCCCCTCTTTATGTTTCAGGGTCGTCTGGTATTTATTGGAGGTGGAATTAGGTCAAGAAAGTCGCCCAAAATCTTACTAAATCGTGTTTGAGTCGAGTAAGGAAACTTGAGATTTCGTCACATTTTTATATCATGCGACCGCATGGTATAAAGCCATGCTACCGCATGGTTCAGAAGTTTCAGCCCAGATTTTTCCCTATACTGCCTTGTGCGACCGCAAGGAATTATAACCATGCGGCCGCATGGTTATAGAAATTTTTTCGTCGGACAGTTTATAGTATTTTGGTCATAACTTTCTCTCCCGATCTCCGATTGAAGTGATTCAAAGTGCATTGGGAAGAAAACTCAAGATCTACACTTTTAATAAAATAAGCTTCCTCAAATTCTGATATTTACTATGCCAAAAATGGATCTCAAGTAGAGACTAAAAATCACGAGCATAACTTTTTCGCCTAAAAGTTGATACTTGATAATACTTTGACCATATTTCACCTCTTGACTCCTTTCCTCATCGATTGACTTCTAACACTCTTGAATCTTCATTCCATTTCCCGTCTCATCTATGGATTATTTGCAACTTGGTCCCCGAACTATCACTTTGTTCTATTTTAGTCTTTTTTCGGTTCTTTTCTTCTGAATTTCACCATGTTCATCGGTGTTCCCTACAATTCAAAAATATAATGAGATTAAGTCACAATTAAATCATTTTGCTCATTATTAAGTCATGTTTGTGACCTAAATAAGTGTGCAAAAACACACTTATCAAACTCTCCAAACTTGAACTATTGTTTATCCTCAAACAAGATAGTGACTTAATTCTGAACAAACATGACTTAATACCCAGTTGTGGCTTAGGATTGGACTAAGTATTTGGCTTTATGAAAATTTATCAGTGCAAAAATGACATCAACCTTTACCTGTTAAATGCAAATCGACGTGTGTGTGTGTGTATGAATTCATGTCAACATATCAGGTTCATGCTGAAATTGAGTCCCGACCCCAAGTGGTCAAATGTATCCTTACTCACTCGAAGATACACAATCCTCCAAACTTATTCTTTTCACTCAATTATCCTGGGATTGTGTTTTAAAATTAGGAATTTACATAGCTGTAGTCCTTACCCTCTTGTAGTTTGAATTGATCTCACTATCACAAGTTTACATGTCAACAAGTGAAGGCTCTCCTAAGTTTGACTGCTTCGACACTCAAGATTAAATTAGGTTACGTGTCTCGCCTTAAAGGTATAGTTTCTTCAACCAAATGTCCAAGGGCTTTTCTTCATGTTATTGCCTCTCTTTTGTTTTTCTCGCTTTTCTATAATTTTTCTAAATTTTCTTTTAATATCATTATCATCTTCTCATTTGCTTTCTATATAACCTCTTTAGCGAGCTTTAGGCCGGTCACTCCCAAATCAGTTGGTTTTAGGGCACCAGGTTTTAAACCCTTGCAGGCTTATTCACTCGAGTTATAAATGCTCGATCAGATGACTTTTTTTTAACCTCTTTCCCTCTTGCTTTCTATATGACCCCTTATTGTTCTAGACATTTAGTTTCCAAAACCAACCCCTAATTTAATATTTTCACCTAATCTTCACCTCACTGGTTTAGGCAATCTACACAATAAAATTTCATGCACGGAGCCCCCACTTATCTCAGTGTTCCCTATAATAGCTCAACCAATTCCAAACTGTCTTAAGGTGGTTTACGTGTTAATTCAATAGAGGTTTATCATTCTTTTCCTATTTTATGCTCAAAATCCAGTCATTCACCTAACATGTCAAGCATGAATAACGTGCATAGATAATGTCAAGTATTACATCACAAGTATTGGTTAATCTATTCAGCACTATATCCAAAGTTTATGAATTATACCAGTCCAATAGTCACATCATAGTCGGCAAGGCTATCAAGCCCACACAAGCATGCAAGAATGGAAATACAACAAACTGAATAAAAGGCAAAGAATTTTTTTTTAAATCCTCGACAGGCACATGAATTGCAACAATTAAACATAGTTATTGATGAATATAGTCAAAATGACGAAATTATGTTCGTGTCCAAGATTATGTCACCCACCCCCAAACATAGATAATACATTGTCCTCAATGTGAAGATGAATGTCAACAGACATAATTGAAGGACAATGATAAACTTAAGCGCAAGATGGAGTATGAGTACTCCCCTGATCAAGATGAAGGTGGTTAATGAAAATTGGGACCAGCAGTACCGTCTCTTGGTGGTGGAGCTGTGACGTTTTTTTTACGACATCCTGTAAAAGTGTAAAGTATGCGTATTAGTCCACCTGCTGTAAACAGATGCAACTGAGATAATAAATTACCTACGTAGTGCACAAATCCCCCAAACTTGCTTTAATGTGCACATTGTTGGTGTGCAGAATGCATAATTTATGTCTTAACATAGGGTTTATATCACAAAAATGTGAATTACCAACGAACCTTCACTCGAAACATGCACTTTGTTCAATTTAATACATGACTGACTAAAATAGGACTTCAACCTCATGACTCGTGCTCGGTGCATTGGAACTCGTGTGGACCATGCCTAGATGCTATGTGATACGGATGTATGATCGATGACCTAAAACTATTGATAATGCAAGAAAAATGAAAATTTCCTAAACTATTGCAAAACGAAGTAAATGAAAGGATAGAAACATTAGGTTGCCTCCCAACCAGCGCTATTTTATAGTCGATAGCTCGACTTTTGGCACAAGTATTTTATGGCACTTTAAATATGGCTTGGGAGGTCCTGCATAGTTTGCTCAATATGGTCTTGTTCCGCACTGCAGTTATCCTCCGAATTTCATCCCTATCTTTCTCCAAGTGATTTGTCATTCTCTCCTCATCCGTATGAAATCCCACACCGAATGCCTTAATCTCCTTTGAATATGTAAGAACGGATGGAGAGTGTACTATACAGGCCTCATGAATGTTTGGCTATTTCTTCAACTCAAAATTATGGAGGATTCCTATGTCAAGCACTTCAATTTGGAAACAGCTTTCAGGCTCGTTGGGGTATTTCATTGCCTTGAAAATATTAAAAGAGACTTGTTCCTCCCCCAGCCTCAGAGTTAATTGTCCTTGCTGCACAACTATGAGGGCTCTTGCAGTAGCTAAAAATGGTCGTCCCAATATGATAGGCACGTCTTTGTCTTCTTCCATATCCAAAATCAAGAAGTCTGCTGGGAATATGAGTTTATCCACTTTGACCAATACATCTTCAATAATTCCTCGTGGATGTGTAAGTGATCGATCAGCTAGCTGTAGAGTTACTGTGGTTGCCTTAGGCTCTCCCAATCCTAGTTTCCTGAAAATAGAGAGTGGCATCAAGTTAATACTCGCACCGAGATCACATAATACTTTATTAAAATAAAAATCACTAATTGTGCAAGGTATAGTGAAACTCCCTAGATCTTTCAGTTTTGGTGGGAGCTTTTTCTGGATTCTAGCACTGCATTCCTCTGTAAGCATTACTGTCTCATGGTTCTCCAGCTTGCGTTTGTTTGATATAATATCTTTGAGAAACTTTGCGTAGCTAGGCATCTGGAACAGTGCATCGGCTAGTGGGATGTTGATATGGAGCTTTTTGAAGACTTCTAGGAATGTTTTGTACTGTTGCTCCAATTTTTGCTTCTTCAACCGCTGTGGAAAGGGAATCGGAGGCTTGTATGGGTTTACTGTGACTTTGGCCCTATGCTGTGACTTTTCTAAATTTTTCTTTGGAGTTGATTCCTTTACAACAGTCTCTTCTTCAGCAGGGGAAGGTGTATCTCCAATCACACTCGGTCTCTTGACATGGATTTCAGGCAATTGTACTCCACTTCGAGTTGTAATGGCCTTGGCTTGCTCTTTGGGATTGATTTATGTGTTACTCGGCAAGTTACCTGGCGTTCTGCCAGTCAATGCTATGGCCAACTATCCCATCTGAGTTTCCAAATTTTTTATTGCTGCATTTTGATTTTGAAGTGTAGCTTCGGCTTTCTCCATGAATTTTCCTATCATATCTTCCAATTAAGGCCTCTTCTCTTGTTGTTGAAATTGTCCCTGTGGCCTATTTTGATTCTGGTTGCTCCAAGAGAAGTTGGGATGCTTCATCCAACTAGGATTGAAAGTTTATCCATATTGATTTTGTTGTTGGTGTTGTCCCCACTGTGCATGGTCTACTTGCTCAATTCATTGCATGAGTATTGGGCAATCTGATGTTTTGTGCTCGGCTCCACATTCCTCACAATTGTTCTTCTTAGCTTGTGATGCTTGTAATATGCTTTCTACCTTGTGATACAGAGAGTCAATTTTTGCAGATATTGCTAAATAAGCGTCCACCTCGTAGACTCCTGGAGTTTTCTTTGGGATCGTCCTCTCAGAAGACCACATGGCTGATGTGGTAGCCATTCGCTCAAATAATTCCAATGCCGCATCAACTGTTCGTGTGGATATTGAGCCATCTGATACTGAATCCACCATGCTCTTATGGTATGGAAGTAATCTTGTGTAGAAGAATTGAATCTGGGTCTTTTTATCGAACCCATGCTGAGGGCATTTTCGGAGCATGTTTTTAAATCTGTTCCAGGCTTCGTCAAATGATTCATTCTCTCTTTGATTGAATACTGATATATCATGTCTCAGCTTCGCTATCTTGGCTGGGGAGAAGAACTTTGTGCAGAATTTGTGTGCCAACTCATTCCATATAGTGATACTTGCAACCGGGAGTGAATCCAACCATTCAAGTGCTCTGTCTCGTAACGTATGTGGAAAAAGCCTTAACCTGATAGCGTCATCCGAAATCCCTTGGTATCTGAAATGTTGACACATATCTAGAAATCGAGATACGTGTGTGTGTGGATTCTCCTCGGCTTTGCCATAGAATTGGTGTCCATTTTGAAACAGCTGTATTACTTTGGTATTCAATTGATAGCTGGGCTGCCCAAACGGTAGATATACAATGCTGGATTGGCTTTGAATAACTTGAGGAGTCAAGAAGTCCCCCAAAATTTCATTTCCTTCATCCATTGCCTCTCCTTCGTTAGCTTGAATAATATGATTGTTTAATTCGTTGGCCATTTGTACTTGTGCTTCGCGGTGATCTCTTTGTCGTCAATGAAAGGTGCGCTCAATTTCAGGATCAGCTGGAATCAATTCTCCTCCAGGCAATCGTGACATGCAAATCTGAGAATTAAAACCATTACGAGCACTAAAATTCAAACAATTTAAATAACTAAAACACAAATAAAGGATAATAACCTAAAATAAAAATAAAAACAAAAACAAAATTATGCTAGCAAAATAAAAATTGAGTTCGAATTAGTGTCTCAAGAAATAAAATTAAACTAAACTCAATCCCCGGCAACGATGCCAAAAACTTGTTCACGAAATTATTTTCTTTCGATTTAAAACCACCGCAAGTATTCAGTTCGTTAACAAGTAATAAAGTGGATTAAATGAGTCCGAATATCGTCTCACAGAGATTGATTAGTTCAAATTTTACCTACCGTAGCCTTAATCGAAACTAAATTACCAAAGTGAATGTAGACTTAATTAAACTCCAATTATGCAATTTTTTATGATTAAATTGAAATTAATATGCAAAACAATAATTTAAAACTCTAGAATGAAATTAATTGTTGAGAACGCACGTTTGTTGTAATCAATAGAAATTAAACACACTAGGATCACGATTTCCCATGCAATTATCACTTTAAACTCTAGTTTCACAATATGACAACATAATTCAATTGTTGACGAATCAATGTTCCTAAATCTATCCAATACTCTCCCTCGAGATGTATCAAACCTATTTTTACATACCACCGGCCTATATTTCTATGATAAGTGCATATGTAAAAATGCATGTAGTTTTATGAACACTTAAAGATTCACGTAGGGCATAGCGGTATATTTCTATCCCCTATCGGACCCTACGATGATTTATATTATATCGAATCTATTCCAATTCTCTCGAATGCAAGAATAAATCACCCAAACTCACACGCCCTTAATTGCGGAAACAATAAATGCATATAAATCATTCAAAACAAAAGAAATATGTTTTAATGTCAAATTGCAAAATTAGAAAATTAAAGATCCAACTACATGGTGCATCGATCTCCTAGCATAATAAAAATCTAGCCTATCATAATGGGAAATAAAGAAAAACAATAATTAAAACCAAGGAAGAACATCACCCAATTGATTCTTGAAGTGAAATCTTGAATCTTGAAGTGGATTGTCTTATTTTTGCCTTGATCTTGCTCTCCAAATCCTCCAAAATTATGTATATTCCCCCCTCTTTATGTTTTAGGGTCGTCTGGTATTTAGTGGAGGCAGAATTAGGTCAAGGAAGTCGCCCAAAACCTTACTAAATCATGTTTGAGTCGAATAAGGAAACATGAGATTTTGTCACATTTTTATACCGTGCGACTGCATGGTTCAGAAGTTTCAGCCCAGATTTTTCCCTGTACTGCCTTGTGCGACCGCAAGGAATTATAACCATACGGTCGCATGGTTATAGAAATTTTTCCGTCGGACAGCTTTCAATATTTTGGTCATAACTTTCTCTCCTGATCTCCGATTGAAGTGATTCAAAGTGCATTGTGAAGAAAACTCAAATATCTACATGTTTGATAAAATAGGCTTCCTAAAATTCTGATGTTTACTATGCCAAAAATGGATCTAAATTAGAGACTAAAAATCACGAGCATAACTTTTTCGCCTGAAAGTTGATACTTGATAATACTTTGACCATATTTCACCTTTTGACTCCTTTCCTCATCCGATTGACCTCTAACACTCTTGAATCTTCATTCCATTTCTCGTCTCATCTATGGATTATTTGCAACTTGGTCCCCGAAATATCACTTTACTCCATTTTAGTCTTTTTTCGGCTCTTTTCTTCTGAATTTCACCATGTTCATCGGTGTTCCCTACAATTCAAAAATATAATGAGATTAAGTCACAATTCAATCATTTTGCTCATTATTAAGTCATGTTTGTGACCTAAATAAGTGTGCAAAAACACACTTATCACTGATCAAAGCATAGATGTGATCAATTCATTGGAAATTTATTTGCGATAAAGATGGTTCTCTACATTTTTGTTTGTTGTGTGTTATTTGAAAGAAGTGCATAGCCATTTTGCATAAATTATTGCCCATACGATGCATGGAAGATCTAAAATTATTGCAACATTGATTTTGGGATTTTCAGAATTCTGGTCGTGCATAGACGTAGTTAATAGTTTTCACTTTATTAGGATAAGGTTATGCCTTATGCACGATATTGTACGGGAGAACTCTATGAGCTTGACGGAAGGAGGGCAGAACCAATCTCCTCTCCGAACAGCTTGTTACTGGAAATCAATCTTTCTTTTTTCCTAAGCAATAGCTGGGAGCCATGTCAATTTTACTTTGTTTTAACTTTTGTCTTATAATCTTCTTTATCGAGTCTTCTCTGAGATTACTAGAAGATTGGCGAGTGCAACCAAAATCCCGCATTAAGATTTATTAGTATTTTTGATGAGCAATTTCTTGGCACTGAACGAACTCAAGTGAGATATTACTTCTATTTCATTCAACAGATGATTCAGAAAAATCCCATTTCGATAAACTTCTTTTCAAGAAAAACTGAGGCATGTAAATGAGACACTCCAAGTTAAAAAATTGAGTGCTTACTGATTTTAGAGAAGTTGGACCATTCGGCCTCCTCGATCGTCTTGCTGCATTCACACTAATGACGTCTGTTGCCTGAGTGAATGCTAACTTTTTTTTATTTAAATGATTACTGTGAGCCTCACTGTAATGGCATATCCCTACTTTCTTGTCATAATGTCTGATGTGATGGGCCTGAGCATGTAACCCGTAAACTCTTTTGTCAACAATAAAGTTTCCTTTAAAAAGAGAGAGGATGGGAAAAAATAATTTGGTTTGGCGACCATCAACCCTTATCGTGGTAGAGTTTTTGAGTTATGTTAAGCTGGTTCTTTCCCCTTATTAATCGAAGAATATAGTCGAGAACAGAATTGAAGAATATGGAAATCTAAGAAGAAAACAATCCTGCTAAATTCAGGTTGGATGACGATCTGAAAAGTTCTGTAGTTAACTCTATAGAAGGTTGTGTCCAGGTGAGATGGTGGTTGTTGGCATAATGAAAAATTTGTCTTGGTGGGGCATGTAATCTTTCTTGGTGAGGAAACTGGACACGTAGATGATAACTTGAGGAGGGTCGAGATGGCATAATACATGGTTCGAGGAGGATTGTTGAATAAGTGTGAAAAAAATTTTCCAAATTGGTAGTTTATACTGAGATTGAACTACTAAACTTCTTAGGATAGAACTCAAGTTCCAACACGAACTTGCAAAAATTTATTTATTGTGGTAGAGGATGATAGATATGGCAATTAAATGTACTTTCAAATTATCGTTCAACTTTGGGATATCCATTGCAATCTTAAATGATTTAGGGAACACGTGCACGCTTCTATCTTCACTTGTAAGGAGCAAGAGATGTCGAGTATAAAGCACAAAAGAAATTCTCTTTTATCAATAAACAAACTCATAAAATTGATTTTATAACAACACACCTTAACACACCACACTAAATTCCACTCAAGCAAGCACCTCACTGTTTCGTTATATACATCACTCTACTCACTTTTCTTCACTGCTCACTTTTTCTCTCACAGTAACACCTACTCATATATATATATATATATATATATATATATATATATGATCTGCAGCTTCTCTGTTTCTCTCTTTGTCCACACGCGCGCGCGCGCACACACACACACACACTGAGCTATTGTCGATGGAGGAGACTTCAACAGAATTCTAGATAAATCTTTCAATGGCAGTGGAGGCTGAAAAGCACTAGAATGGAGATGAACTTTTCTTTCTTCTTCTAGAGCTGGTTGCAAGTGGAAAAATCTAGGATCTTCCCAAAAGTCGGTGATGATATTTGTTGACCCCAAAAAGTGTGCCAACAGATGTCGGTCCCACCCGCGCTTGCGTGGACGAATGTCCAACACGCTAAGACACGTGGACGGTCTAAAATGAGCGGTTCAAAGGGGCGTGGGAGTAGCCCAACGACGCGGGACGGTGACGTTCGAAATCCGACGGGTTGTTTGTAATCTGATTGTACAATAATTACCAACCAATACTCGTAAATGTATATGTAAAAGTATATAATCTCGGTTTGTGTATTGCAAGTAAATGAGAGAGAGTTGGGTAAATGTAGTCTTTAGTATTGATTCTTGCATTAGCCTTTGACATCACACAATGGAAGTATTTATAGTGATACATATGAAATGGAAGCCCTTGGATGAAGTGGCACGTGGCCTCATCTTTTTAGTTCAAACGTCTTTTCTTAGGTATGGGGCTTGACTTGCTAGCTTACGGCGCATTTATTGCTTGCGTAGGTCCTTCATACTAGTGACAAGACTTGACCTTTATACTTGTGACAAACGTTCCATCAGTCATTCGAATAAGATCTCTGAGCAGGCGATCTCTTGGGAGAAGTGACTGTGGAGGAAGCTTCTTGTGGTTAAGAGGCTCGTACGTCAGCTTCGGGGTTTCGACCATTTGACAAATACTTCCACCTGAGGATGGGCCTTGGTAGTTGGACTTCGGCAGACTCGCATACATCGGATCGAGGAGCCTCGGCGGATGGACCTCGGCTTGAAGCACTTCGGATATAACCCACCTCACAATATTGTGCCACCTCGGCGGGAACGCCACATGGATCAGGATGAGGGCCATTAGCCCAGGTGGGTATGACAGGACACACAACAATAGTCCCCCAAGTCCAAGTATAATCATTAATGTAATGCGTGGACTTTAATGGAGTAAAAGTTGAAAGAATTTTTGAACCCCAAATAATAGTCCCCCAAGTCCAAGTGTAGATATTTATATCATGATTGGAGTTTGAGAAGTGTTGTTGTGGGTGAGCAATGAAGTAGGCGAGGTGTTTGAACTTTGAAGATGAGCCGAGGCGGTTGAGTAGCCGGTCCTGCGAGGCTTTGATGCTGAATGGTGAGGAGGGAGCCGAGGTGGTTGAGGAACCGAACCTGCGAGGCTTGATTGCTGAATGGCGAAGAGGAAGCCGAGGTGGTTGAGAAATCGAACCTGCGAGGCTTGATTGCTGAATGGCGAAGAGGAAGCCGAGGTAGTTGAGGAACTGAACCTGCGAGGCTTGCCGAGGTCCAATGGTAATGATTGTGCGTTGGCTGCTGTGCCAATGATTTGATCTTTTGTGCTTGTTTTCGAGGAAAAGTGGCTGAACCGTTACGACTTCCAAGGCACTGCTGCCGTTGAATTAAAATGCAATTATGAGGGTAGCTGGAGCTTCTAGAAGCAGACGCGTTGGAGAGGTGCGTGGGAGGCATGCATAAATTTGAAGCGTAGGATTTAAAAACCGTTTGAATTCAACGCCTCGGATTGGATCTGAAATGGAGGGCTCGAATGGACTGAGATTTGATCTGACGGTTGGGGTTCGTTTTGGACCCTTATAAAAGGCGAGAAAATCCCAATTTTCAGGATTTTTGAACACTTTGCGCTCTGAAACTCTCTCAAATCTCTAAATTTTTTGACGTCGAGGTTGACTGTGATATGAAATTCCGGCCAGTCTCCGTTTGTGTCGAATTTCCTTAGGTATTGTTTGCACAAAAACCCTTGTTACTGTCTTCTGTTTACTGAGAAAATGGAGTCCACTTCGGGTAGGGAGCTTATTACAGTGGCGTATTTAGACTATGGGTCGGTCATGGGGGATGTCCGAGGTGGATAGGTATGCCATGGCCGAGGAGCCTGTGGATTATACCCAGGAGTGGGGGGCTTCTAGGGTGCCCTCGAATATGACGAGGAAGAGGTTGCGGGGAACTTAGGGAGAGGTACAGTGTACCCCACTACATAGAAATGTTAGTCCCCAAGCCGAACGAGCGGGCCTACTATCCGAGGCCCGGCTACGTGACCGTGAGTGAATACCTGTTCAAGGTAGGTATGCGTCTTCCTCTGCACCCCTTCTTTAGGGCGGTGCTTAGGAAATTCAGCTGTCGCCAACCCAGGTTCTGCCGAATGGGTGGAGCCAGCTTGTCGGCTTGTACTTCCTGTGGAATGAAGTGTTACTTGGGGAGGACATGCCTCTTCATGTGTTCATGACCCTGTTCCAGCCTCGGGTAATTGGGAAGGAGTCAAGGGGGTGGTACTACCTTACGCCTTGGGGGGCTCACGTACCCTTTGTGGTGGGACTTTCTTCCTCTATCAAGGGATGGAAGGAGTCCTGGTTCTGGATGCGAGGTAAATGACAGGCAGTGGAGGGTGACAAAGCCCTGTCATGCACAGTGCCGACCCAGTACTACGAAGCTCGTGAGTCTCCCGACCTCTGCTTGTCTTTTGAAGTCAGAATATGAATTCGTCTAAATGTTGAGGGTTCCTTTGCAGATAGTAGTACGAGATTCGAGCTCAACAGGGAGGAATTCGAGGTGATAGAGGACATTTACAAGAGGCCTCTGAAACTTCGCCACTTTGATCACCTAATTGATAGGAGCAGATACTTTTTGGACTTCGAACTGATGGCATCCAGAGGTATGAGGCCCCAACACTTTATCCCTTGTTTTTATCCTTATTGTTTTTTTATACTGATGCTGACCTTACCTATTGTGTAGATAAATTCAAGAAGAGGGAGTACCCAGCTCTGGACATGGCCTCTATCCTGAAGGCCACGTCTACTGCGAAGGTGAGGCCCCTGAAGCCTGGGTCCGACGGGGTAAAAGAAGTCCGAGGAAGGGTTGAGCGCCTGCCCAAGGACTGTACTCCCAGGGCTTCGGAGGAGGCAACTACTCAGAGGCCAGAGAAGCCTAAGGAGCCTCGGGGCAAGGAGAAGGTCCTTGAGGAGACTAAGAAGAGGAAGCTGGTGCACATCTCCAGCTCAGCTGGCAAGTTTGGGACCTCAGTGTCCCGTAGGGCCGAACAGACTGGTGAGACGAAGTTTCTTGCTACTGCCTCCAAAGCCATCAAAATGGAGATGGTAAGAGAGGTAGAGGTTGAAGAGGCTAGAGCAGAGGCCGCAAGGCGAGCTGCAGAAGCTGCCGAGGAGGAGGCAGCAAAGGAGAAGCCGGTTCGGGAGAAGGGGAAGTCTCCGAACTTCCTAGCTGGGAGGGAGGAGGAGCTGGCCCCAGCCTTAGTAGAGGCTCTCCCTGAATAAATCAGAAGTGCCACCGAGAGCTTTTACAAGTTCTGGACAGAGAGGTGGCAGCTGCATGCCTCATCTTGTGATGCTACCGACTTGACGAGGGCACTGGTGAGCCAAAGCGCCCGGACCTTTGGCCTCGCGCTCGAATGCAGGGAGGCCTTGAGTGAATTCCAGACAAGGACCCACGCCTCGGAGGGAAAGGCTGCCTCCCTTGCAGAGGAGGTGAAAGCTGCTAAGGCCGAGGTCGAAGAAGCCAAGGCCCAGAAAGTTGAAGAGGCGGCGAAGCTTGAGTCTGCTTTGGCCCAAATTGAGGCCTTAAAGAAGGAAGTGTATGAGTCACAGTGCGAGGTAGCCTCCTTGACAAAGAAGATAGAGGTCTCCAATGAGCATCAAAAGGTGATAGCTGAGGCTCTTGAGAAGGCGAATCTCTCCTTGGCCGGTGCTCGAGATGCTTATCAGTTTCTCGAAGGTCAGGCGAAGTGGTACATGAACGACGCCTTTGTTGCCAAAGAAGAGGCCTGAACTGCAAGGGAAGAGGTGGTGAAGGAATACATCGCCAATTTCCACACTACAGAAGAGTACAAGAGCTTCAGTTCGTACCGGAGGAACTTCGCCTATGCCGAAGTGCTGGAGCGGGCAGAGGAGCTGTATCCTAATTTGGACATGGCTCAACTTAGGTCCAAATTTGTGGATGAGGTACCTCAGACCCCAGCTGAGGAGGTCCAAGGTGATGGAGAAGTTGATGCCGAAGCCCCAAGCGCTGAGGTAGAGGAAACAACTACTGATGCCCAGGTTGCCGAAGCCCCTAGTGCTGAGGCGCCTCCGTCATCTAGCTAGGCATAGACTAGGTTTTACTTTTCAGTAATTTGGATGTAATGGCCAGAGGCCCCCCTTTGTAACCTTCTTTGAAATATCAATATAATGTCTTTCTTCTTTCATTGTTGCTTTTTGTCTAAAGTTTTTATACCTCGTTAAACAAATGAACTGGAACTTGATATAAGCATGAACTAAATAACTTTATGAGCCTCGGACTGAAATAAATGAACATAACTTGAGTGACTGAACTGTGCGAACTTCGGACTTAAGCAAATTAACATGGCTTAAGGAGATGAACTGCGTGAGCCTCGGACTTAAGCACGCTAACATAACTTGAGTGACCTCGGACTTAAGCAAATTAACATGGCTTAAGGAGATGAACTGTGTGAGCCTAGGACTTAAGCACGCTAACATAACTTGAGTGACTGAACTGTGTGGGCCTCGGACTTAAGCACACTAACATAACTTAAGGAGATGAACCGTGTGAGCCTTGGACTTAAATAAATGAACATAAGTGAGCCTCGGACTATAGCAGTCGTGGCTTCTCCCCTTGGCGTTCAGCGAGGCCAAAGGGAGGCATGTGCTAGTGCCTCGGAGTTCAAGCGAGGTGGCTCATAGGTAGGTCCCGAGCCTCTCCTCCGAGGTGACGACGCATCCCAGACATGGTGGATGGTGCAGCCATGTTGAGGCTTCTCCCCTTGCCATTCAGCGAGGCCAAAGGGAGGCATGTGCTAGCGCCTCGGAGTTCAAGCGAGGTGGCCCATAGGTGGGTCCCGAGCCTCTCCTCTGAGGTGACGACGCATCCCAGACATGGTTGATGGTGCAGCCATGTTGAGGCTTCTCCCCTTGGCGTTCAACAAGGCCAAAGAGAGGCATGTGCTAACGCCTCGGAGTTCAAGCGAGGTGGCCCATAGGTGGGTCTCGAGCCTCTCCTCCGAGGTGATGACGCATCCCAGACATGGTGGATGGTGCAGCCATGTTGAGGCTTCTCCCCTTGCCATTCAGCGAGGCCAAAGGGAGGCATGTGCTAGCGCCTCGGAGTTCAAGCGAGGTGGCCCATAGGTAGGTCCCGAGCCTCTCCTCCGAGGTGACGACGCATCCCAGACATGGTTGATAGTGCAGCCATGTTGAGGCTTCTCCCCTTGATGTTCAACAAGGACAAAGGGAGGCATGTGCTAGCGCCTTGGAGTTCAAGCGAGGTGGTCCATAGGTGGGTCCCGAGCCTCTCCTCCGAGGTGACAACGCATCCCAGACATGGTTGATGGTGCAGCCATGTTTAGGCTTCTCTCCTTGGCGTTCAGCAAGGCCAAAGGGAGGCATGTGCTAGCGCCTCGGAGTTCAAGCGGAAGTGGGTCCCGAGCCTCTCCTCCGAGGTGAGGACGCATCCCAGACATGGTGGATTTAATCAATGCATTTTATTGAGCCATAGAAATATTACAACGACTGGGAAAAGTCACCCAGCATGGTACAATTCATTGATAATAGATTCTGAGGTGCTCAATGTTCCATGGACGGGGTTTTGCCTTGCCATCCATGTCTTCAATCCAGTAGGTTCCAGGTCGGATTTCTTCTCTGATCTTGTATGGACCTTCCCAATTCGGGCCTAGGGAACCGAAACCAGGTTCTTTTGAAGATAGGAAGACCCTCCTGAGCACAAGATCGTTGATTCGGAACGACTTCTTCTTGACTTTGGAGTTGAAGTACCTAGTCATCTTTCTTTGATAGGTGCCTAGCTTCAGCTGGGAGTCATCCCTTTTTTCCCCAATGAAATCGAGGTCGAGCCTCTGGAGCTCGTCGTTGGTCACTTCGCTAAAGTGCAGACGTCGTGGAGATAGAAGTCCGACCTCCACGGGGCTCATCGCCTCAGTCCCAAATGCCATGAGAAAAGGGGTCTCCCTAGTAGGGGTCCTGGTGGTGGTTCGGATTGCCCAAAGTACTTGGGGCAGCTTATCAACCTAAGCTCTCTTGGATACATCAAGCTTCCTTTTCAGGACGTGCTTGATTGTCTTGTTTACGGCTTCAACCTGGCCATTAGCTTGTGGGTGGTGAGGTGTAGAGAAGTGCTTCTTTATGCCAAGCTCTTCACACAGTTCTCTAACCTTCTTGTTATCGAATTGCTTGCCATTGTCTGAGACGATCGAGTAGGGAATTTCGAACCGACAAATAATATTCTTCCATGAGAACTTGGAAGTGTTTGCTTCTGTGATTTTTGCCAGTGGTTCAGCTTCGACCCACTTTGTGAAGTAATCAATGGCCACTATTGCAAAACTTGCACCTCCTCTACCCTTAGGTAGGGGGCCTATGAGGTCCACACCCCATTTTGAGAAAGGCCAGGGGCTGGAGACTGCAGTGAAATCCTGTGATGGTCGTCTTTGTACGGGAGAGAATCGTTGGCAGTTATCACATTTTCGCACGAATTCGAGGGCATCCCATTTCAGGGTAGGCCAGTAGTACCCTTGCCTCAGTATTTTTTGTGCCAGAGATAGGCCTCCAGAGTGGTTGCCGCACACTCCCTCGTGGACTTCTCTTAGTATGTAGGTAGCCTCTTCTCCTCCGACGCATCGTAAGAGTGGTCACATTTTCGCACGAATTCGAGGGCATCCAGTTTCAGGGTAGGCCAGTAGTACCCTTGCCTCAGTATTTTTTATGCCAGAGATAGGCCTCCAGAGTGGTTGCCGCACACTCCCTCGTGGACTTCTCTTAGTATGTAGGTAGCCTCTTCTCCTCCGACGCATCGTAAGAGTGGAGAGGAGAAGCTTCTCTTGTAGAGAATGTCATCAATGAAGAGGAAGTGGGTTGACCTTCTTCTCAGCTTATAAGCCTCATTCTTGTTGGTGGGCAGCACCTGGTCTTTTAGATATGCTATGATTGGTTGCATCCAGGTGGGAGTCCCACCGACCCACATGACATTAGGGGCCTCGGTAGAAGGCAGGAGGAGGTGCTCGATAGGCACTATGGTGAGTAGCTCTGAGTCTTTGCTACTAGCCAGCTTCGAGAGTGCATCCGCATGAGCATTTTCGATGCGGGAAATCTGGGTTAACTTGAACTTTTCAAAGGATAGGATAAGGTTCATCACCATTTTCAGGTAGGAGGCCATCGTTTTGTCTTTGGCTGAGAAGTTACCATTGACTTGGCTAACAACTAGCTGGGAGTCACTACTGACGAGTAGCTTCTTTACTTGCATTTTCTTGGTCAGTCTGAGGCCTGCAAGGAGTGCTTCATACTCTGCAACATTGTTGGTGGCTTTGAATCCGAACCTCACGGTCGAGGTGAGTTTGTGACCCTCGGGGCTGATGAGGACAACCCCGGCACCTGAGCCGACCTCCCCAGCTGAGCCATCGACGAAGAGGCTCCACGTGGGGAGTTCGACGGATTCCATGATTTCATCCACCTCGGGTAGGTTGGTGAATTCAGCAACAAAGTCAGCTAAGGCTTGCCCTTTGATGGCTGCTCTAGCTTTGAACATGAGGTCAAATTTACTTAGTTCCACTGCCCATTTCAACAATCTTCCCGAGGCATCGGGCTTTTGGAGTACTTGCCTCAGGGGAAAATTTGTAAGTACATGGATGGTATGAGCTTGGAAGTAAGGTCTCAATTTCCTAGAGGCCGTGATTAAGGCCAAAGCAACCTTTTTCATATCAGGGTATCGGGTCTCCAGCGATAGGAGCGCTTTACTCGTATAGTAGACGGGAAGTTGGGTGGACCCTTCTTCTCGAATCAGAGCCGAACTGATGGCGTCATTGGAGACGGCGAGATATAGTTGCAAGATGTCGTCGGGCTTCGGCTTGGAGAGGAGGGGGGCCTGTCCCAAATGCCTTTTCAGTTCTTGGAAGGCCTCTTCACACTCCTCAGTCCATTGGAATTTCTTCCTATCCTTGAGCACTTTGAAAAATGGGAGGCACTTGTCAGTTGCTTTGGAGACGAAGCGACTAAGTGTTGCCATTCGTCTAGTTAAGCTTTGCACCTCCTTTAGCTTTTGAGGGGACCTCGTCTAACATAGAGCCTTAATCTTCTCGGGGTTCGCTTCAATTCCTCGCTGGTTGACCATGTACCCCAAGAACTTGCCGGAAGCCACCCCAAAAGCACATTTCAAGTGGTTGAGCCTCATCCCGTACCTTCTCAGGATTTGGAAGGTGTTGTTGAGGTGTGCTATGTGGTTCTCTGCTTCTAAGCTCTTCACCAGCATGTCATCCACGTAGACTTCCATTGTCTTGCCAATGAGGTCGGCAAACATTTTGTTCACGAGTCTTTGGTAGGTTGCTCCGGCGTTTTTCAACTCGAAGGGCATTATTCTATAACAGTAGAGGCCTCGGTCCATGATGAAAGAGGTGTGCTCTTCATCGGCCGGGTGCATGGGGATTTGGTTGTATCCAGAGTATGCATTCATGAAGCTCAACAACTCGTGCCCAGCCGTGGAGTCCACCAATTAGTCAATCCTTGGAAGCGAAAAGCTGTCTTTCGGGCAAGCTCTATTGAGATTTGTAAAGTTGATGCATACCCTCCATTTGCCATTGTGTTTCTTAACCCAGACCGGGTTGGAGACCCACCTCGGATAGGTGGCCTCCCTGATGAAGCCCTTTTGGATGAGCTTCTGAACCTCTTCCTTTAGGGCCTCATACCTCTCAGGGTTGAGGACTCTCCTTTTTTGTCTATGCGGGGCAACATTAGGATCAATTTTCAAGTGGTGACAGCTGATCTTGGGGTCTATGTCCACCATGTCCTCATGCCTCCAAGCAAAGACGTCAAGGTTCTTGCCTAGGAAGTCCTTAATCTTTTCTCTCAAAATGTTGGATAGGCCTCTGCCTACTTTCAACACCTTGGACGGATCTCGGGGGTCGGCTGAGAAGCCCTCAAGTTCCTCTACAGGGGATGCTTGAGGCTCATGTTCCATTATGCGGGGGTCGATCTCATCGATGATCAGCACTTCCTGATTAAGCGGTGCGTCAATCATATCAACATCTTCCTGGTCAGTGGGAGCGTCACCTGGGACATCCGCCATGACCACATCAGCCATGATCACGTGGACGTCCCGGGGCTCTACCTTCTTAATGGAGCTTAGATAACACCCTCTCGAACCTCTTTGGTCGCCTCTCACCGTTGCCACCCCATTTTCTGTTGGGAATTTCATGCATAGGTGGTGGATGGAGGTGACTCCTCCCAATTCCTTTAGGGTCGGTCTGCCCAAGACTCCGTGGTAAGTCGATCGGCTGTCAACTACGAGGAATTCCATGAAATTCATCGTAGTTTGAGGAGATTCTCCCATCTCCACTGCCAGTGTTATCTTTCCCCTCGGAGTGATACTATCTCCGGTAAATCTGTACAATGGAGTGGTAGTGGGCTTCAACTGATGGTCCAATATCATCTTGTCAAAGGCGGACCCGAATAGGATGTTGACGGAGCTGCCGTTGTCGACTAGCATTCGTTTGAGCCCATTTCGGGCTATGACAGCCCTCACCACCAGCGCATCGCAGTGGGGGTAATGAACTCCTTCGGCGTCTTCCTGGGTGAAGACAATGGGTGGTACTTGGTTTCTTCGAGAGCTACTATCCACAATGTAACTCGTCAGAGGGGGGTGTTTAGCCTCCCTAGCATAGTTTCTTTTGGCGTTCCGTGTTTCACCGCCAACATAAGGGCTTCCAAATATGGTATCTATCTCGTGGATAGGGGCCTCATCTTGAGCTTGCCTATTTCTTCGGTGTCTACGCCCTTCCCTGGGCCTCTCTGTGTCTTGCTCTCTTCGCCTTGGGGATACATCCCTTTGACGAGGAGTGGTCCCTCACGCCCATGTCGGTTGTCTTGCCTGGGCGGGGGCCTGTTCGCCTGGGGCGAGTTATGTCTTTCTCTGGTGGGTTCCTACCGGGAGCGGTGTGCATAGTCTCTGCAATCCGTGGTGTCGTGCCCATAGGACCTGTGGTGCAAACAGTATCCAGGGAGGTTCGGATTGGACCTATTTCTAGGTGCAAAACCTCGGCCTTGGCCTCTTCCTCTACGGGGTCCCTGCTGGGCTTCCATCTGATGTGGGTCAGCAGTTGGGTTGACATCCTCATATGCCAAGGTAGGAACCGCGTTCAGAGTTGTGGTGGCCAGAGCTTGGCCGAAGTTCTCATTTCCGACCTGGTTCATCTGGTAGTCCATGAGGTGGAAGGTCGGACCCCTACCTCGCTGTCTTTGAGGAGGTGGGAGGCCTCTGCTTGCCCTGTTCCTATGCTCAATCAATTCTTCATTAATTATCTCCCTTCTCATCATCTCTAGTAGGGCGTCATAGGTGGTGGGGTCTTGATTCTGCACATCCCTCCAGAATAGGGTGTTCATGTTCAAGTCCCCTCTCAATGCAGATAGTGCTTCTCTGTCGGTGACTTGTACGCAGTAGGTCATCTCGTTGGTGAAGCGGGATAGGAAGCTTTTCAGGGACTCACCATGTGCCTGTCTCATGTCTTGGAGACGCTGGATGGGGGCCTCTCCTTCCTTGCTCACTGCGAACCTCTTCAAGAAGGTAGTCTTGAACTCGGGCCAGCTTCGGATGCTCCCAGGTGGTAGCCTACTATACCAGATTTCAGCCGCTCCACTGAGGGTTAAATGGAATGCCCTGCACTTTATGGCTGGGGTGGCGCCCCTCAGGCTCATGTGAGTTTTGTAAGCGTTGAGGTGCTTTTCTGGGTCATCTCTCCCATCATACTTTAGTATTTTTGGCATGACATAGTGGCTCGGGACCTGGGCATTTCTTAGTTCTCTTGAGAATGGTAGTTCTCATCATCATCGTCCAAGTCACAGGACCTGTGCTGCTCATCAGAATAGTAGGCTTCGGCCTCGTACCTCGGTTGTTGGTGAGATGGTCTGGGTCGGTTCCTAGCCTCTTCCTCCCTCCTTTGTGGCCTACTTCTAGGCAGGACGGTGCGGGGGACATTTTCATGCCTTCTCTCCGGCTGCTGGGGCATCGGAGGTGGAGGCTGTGGCCTCGTCCGAGGCTGCTGAGCCTGCTGTTGACTTGGTCTCGGTTCGGCAGGGCTGATTCTGTCAAAAACAATTCCTGCTCTCCTATGTCTTGGGTCTTGCTCATATGGAGGTGGAAAGTTATCATGGCTCGTTTGGACCTCGGTGGGTCGGCCAAATGCATAGTTGGAGGAAATGTCGACTCCCACTTCCCTCTCGAATGGGCTTTCACCTCGGCCATAGTTTGGCGAGGCAGCCCTATGACTCTGGACCTCGTCCTCTTGCTAATAGTGCCCGTGGGGGGCATATGGAGGAATGGGGAAGCCTCCCTGGCTTTGCATTTGGGCCATGAGCTCCCTCATGGCCAAGTTTTGGTTGGCTATATCCCTCATGTTGGCTGCCATGGTAGCCATTTCTCTTGATAGTCGTGCTGTCGCACGCATCCCACCTCTCCTTTGGTGGTGGTGGAGCCTCGGCCGAGCTGCTGGGGCAGCAGGCTGGGGAGGCACATTCGTACTTTCTCTTACCCTCCTTGGAGAGTATCTTCGTTAGAACTCATTTTTCTTTTATCAAACTTAGATTTCTCTAAGTGATAGGGGTTCCTCTTGTTCTTTTTCAAGAACAAATCCTTTCCAAAGGGGGTTGCCCAAATGTTTTTCAGTGAGCTTCTACCACAAAGTTGCTCGTGGTTATGGTGTGGTTTCCCACAGACGGCGCTAATCTGTTGACCCCAAAAAGTGTGCCAACAGATGCCGATCCCACCCGCGCTTGCGTGGGCGAATGTCCAACACGCTAAGACACGTGGACGGTCTAAAACGAGCGGTTCAAAGGGGCGTGAGAGTAGCCCAACGACGTGGGACGGTGACGTTCGAAATCCGGCAGGTTGTTTGTAATCCGATTGTACAATAATTACCAACCGATACTCGTAAATGTATATGTAAAAATGTATAATCTCGGTTTGTGTATTGCAAGTAAATGAGAGAGAGTTGGGTAAATGTAGTCTTTAGTATTGATTCTTGCATTAGCCTTTGACATCACACAATGGAAGTATTTATAGTGATACATATGAAATGGAAGCCCTTGGATGAAGTGGCACGTGGCCTCATCTCTTTAGTTCAAACGTCTTTTCTTAGGTATGGGGCTTGACTTGCTAGCTTACGGCGCATTTATTGCTTGCGTAGGTCCTTCATACTAGTGACAAGACTTGACATTTATACTTGTGACAAACGTTCCATCAGTCATTCGAATAAGATCTCTGAGCAGGCGATCTCTTGGGAGAAGTGACCGTGGAGGAAGCTTCTTGTGGTTAAGAGGCTCGTACGTCAGCTTCGGGGTTTCGACCATTTGACAAATATTTCCACCTGAGGATGGGCCTTGGTAGTTGGACTTCGACAGACTTGCATACATCGGATCGAGGAGCCTCGGCGGATGGATCTCGGCTTGAAGCACTTCGGATATAACCCACCTCGGCAATATTGTGCCACCTCGGCGGGAACGCCACGTGGATCAGGATGAGGGCCATTGGTCCAGGTGGGTAGGACACGTGTGACAACATGCAACAATATTTAAGAGAGATGTTGGAATCCTACTTCACAATTTACATTATCTGTCAAAATCAATATAACAAAGTTAGGATGAAAACTACGAATGAAAAAAAAAATTAAACGATGACAATTCAGCTAAGAACAACATGATATAATGGTCAAATAGATATTTCTAAAGCATATTATGGGCTCTACATAAAATAATGTTATGTAACACTAATCGATGTGCTAGTAAGGTTCACTAACTTCACTTGGTATACGTTCGTTTGGCCAAAAGGGGATACTACTAATGAGTATAATAGTACTAACCCGCCAAACACCAAGCACCCTCAAGTTTATACTAGGGAAGACCAAAAAAATAAGGAAAGAGCTCCTTAAATAAGTCCCAAAGAGGATAGGAAGGCAAATCCTATTATGAGTAGGATAGACAAAGACATCATAGTCTGTAAGGATCGTTATGTCCTATTCGAAGCCACAGTAAAATAGGGAGAAAAATCTGCATTAACTCACAGGACATTGTTCATAGACATCATGAGGCATGGGCGCATAATTTGTTAAGATATCCATCACCTCCTTTTTGCTTGATGAATTAGTAATGACCTTCTGTCCGTCATTTCCTATTTCCACTTGATCTTTATGTATTTGTTTTGCAGAATCCACTGCTGAGCTGCTGGACCATAGTACCTCAATCATTTCTAATGTAGGAACATCTCCTAGGACGGCAGGAATTTCAATAAGATTTTTGCATCTTTCTACCACGAGCCTTTCAAGGTTGGGAAAGTGACTAGTACATGTTATCCATTGCTCGAGGTTCATCCATGAGAGCTTCAAGACTTTGAGTTGGCAAAACTCTCCGTCATTAGTCTTCCACACATGTCCACTGAAGCAATTGCGTCTCAACTTTAGAATCTCCAGCCTTGGTAACTTGCCAAGTTTTGATATTTCCTTCCATTTGAAGTGTCCACCTGATAATATTAGCTTCTTCAAGTTTTTCGGAAATTTATCCGGTTGGGGAATTCTCGAGTACGTAGGTTTCAAACTATTTACACTCAACTTCAAGGATTCAAGATTACTAAGATTAGCCAGATTAGGAACAGAAAAACTTCCCTCCGTACGTGGACCGCGATAGAATGTCAGTTTCCTAAGATTTGGAGTCCTTGCCAAGATATCCTCAGAATCCTTGCCTGAATGAGGTAGCTTAAGGGCAGAAAGAGTTTGCAACTCATTCAACAGATAGGGACCCCCACTATTGGACGAAGGTGCCTCGATTTCAATTTCTTCTGAAATGCGTATATGCCGGAGCTTCAACATCTTCCAAATCCCAACTGGTATAATAACTCTACTCCAGTCTTCTTTGGTAATAACAAGAGATTCTAGGTTCCATAGGTTTGATATCTTTGGTGGCAGCTTGTCAAGGTGTTTAATCCAAAGCTCTAAGAACCTCAGATGAAATAGCTGTAATATTTCGAGCGGGAAGCCCTCCAGAAAGATGTAGCATAGATTCAAGGCCCAAAGAAATTTATACACAAATGATTTCATAGTGATCACTGGACTCTTTTCAGAGGCATAGCTGAAACGAGAGCGAATGTTTGTGCATAAAGCGTTTTCAGACAAGTCGTGGAAGCCATGAGAATGGAAGCATAGCTTGTTCGATGATGAGATAGGAGTTGATGAAGAAGCAACTCGTTTGTGCCAGTCATTTTTCTTTTCCTCGGCTTTTCTCAGACATAATTCACGCAACATATCATGTACACGACACGTCCTAATTCCTCCATTTGATGACTTCTTGGATACAACCACTAGATTTCTATTAATTAGATCCTTCAAATAGTCCTCTGCTAATTCTTCAACAGTAATTTGCTGCTGCTCCCCGTGGTAAATAAACCCTTCAGCTATCCATAACCTGATCAACCTATATGCCAAAATATCGCTGTCTTCGCGGAATGCTCCAAAATACAGGAAGCAGGATTGTAAGTGAGGAGGTAAGTGCTCATAACACAGTGCTAGTATGTTTATGATTTGCTCAGAATTAGCAAGAACAGAACGTAAACTTCCAGCAAGTTGCTTCCACCAGTCGCGGTTCTCATTCTTGGCAAGTAATCCGGCTACAACAACGATGGTTAGTGGTAGCCCTTGACATTTTGCCGCGATCTCTTTTCCAACTTCATTTAATTCTGAAGGGCATTCACTTTTCTTAAACACTTTATGTTTCAATAGATTCCAGCTCTCATCTTCAGTTAAAAACCGCAGACTGTGAGTGGTACTACCCCGTCTGATACTTGAACCTACATCATTTAACCGGGAAGTAATTATAATTCTACTTCCATTGTTGTCATCTGGAAATAACATTTTCAAATCATTCCAAGCCCTTATATCCCAAACATCGTCCATAACAATTAGATACTTTTTACCTTTCAAACATTTATACAATACATTCACAAGTTCGTCCTCACTCAGTGACTGTATCTCATCCTTATCCACAATCCAACTCAAAAGGCAGAGCAGCAAATCCCTCTTTCGATATTCTTGAGATACACAAGTCCATGCACGAATATAGAAGTGATGAACAATGTAATCATCATCGCAAAGACGTCTACAAAAAGTAGTCTTACCGATTCCAGCCATGCCAACAATTGAGATAACTTGTAGTTGCTTTCGGTTTCCAGTAAGTTGATCTTTTATTTTTGCTATGTCATCCTCCAACCCCATGAAAACTTCATCGTACTCTACCTGCGGCCGGATTGCTTCAGATAAACTTTGAGTAGAAACTTCCAGTATTGGCATTGAAACAGCTTGAGGATCCTTTTCCATCTTCTTCTTAACGGAGTTGATTGCTTCTGCAAAATATGTGAGCTTCTTTGGAGGATCAAATGCATGGTAGATCTTCCCACACATTTCTTCATCCTCTTTCAAGATTACATTTATAATAAATGAATCGAGGTCCTCTAGTGCCTCAGAAGCCAAATCTTTCACCTGTTCCAAGAAACAATCTCCATTGTGATCATCCTTCAACTGCTTGAGAACGAAAGTAAAATCGTCATAAACTGATTTGATTTGATCCATGTCACTAATAATAAAGCAGGTTTTTTTGCTAACTATCAGTTTCAAGTCTTCCAAAAGAAAATCAAGAACTTTATCAGCCATTTCCTGAGAGAGAAAGAAAGAAAGGAAGGCAATCGTTGGAAAGAATTTGAGCTTGCTCAATGAATTTCTGGTGTAAATATGGAGGTCAAGGTCCAAGTCTTTGCACGGAGATCAAATTTGCATTTAATAAAGTTCAAAGCAAAAGTAACTATGGTCGGTGCTAGTCGTGGGGCATGGTGCTACCCAATCACAATAATTTGTATCTTCTTTTTTTGAATTACAAATATCACCTTAGAAGGAAAAAAAAATTAAATAAATTAATATTCACATTGGTTACACAAGCCAAATAATATTCACATTTTGAAACAACACGATAAAAAATATTAATAGAATGAAAAGAAGTGCTATAGCATAATGACTGAAAGGACTCGAATGTAGAAAAACTGTTATAGTCATATCAATTTATCACTTTTCGATTTTTATGAGGAAAATTTCACTCTCTATATATTATGGGCAAGACCTGAAAGGATCGTTAAGTAATAGGCAGACATATACTATCTTTTTCTTTGTATCTTGGCCGTTATCAGCTGCGCTGTGATTTCAGTTTTCGTAGAGGCCAAATATCAATTCAATTCAATAGGAATAGTTTTCCCTCTGATTTTGTGTTTGGTGCATCCTCGATCGTCTTCCTATCAGGTTACAAGTGTTATTTGAAACTGGTGACACACTAAAAGTGCAGCCCAAATCAAATAGTTCAAAGAGTGAAGCCCAATTGGGGAGTTCAGGATAAAGGTCCAAACAGGATTATTGATGAATATAGTGGAAGCCCATAAACACAGTAACATCATCGCCCAAGCTTGCAAGACGCCCAGAATCTGAGCGAATAGAGTGCCTTACGGTAGCCCATAGCGATGACCCCGCTCTCGCTCAAACCTTCGAATCGCCCAGGATCTTAGCAAATATAAAATATTATGGTTATCCAGAATAGCAGTTATTGAGTAATCTTATTACATTCCACGATTCAAGGAGCCCAGTTGAAGGCGATTGAATGACACAGAGTAATGGTAGCAGTTAGAGACGGCAGTTCCACGACAAGTTAGCCACCATAAAGAAAGTGAGTAGTTATAAAGCAATCAAGCAGTTTTCAAGCGATTTATCATGAGGAAATCATCAAGATAATATAAAAAGGAAGAGAAGACATAGAGAGAAAAAGAATCAAACACTCTCAAACAGAGAATATATAATTTTAATTTCTTAACTTAAATTTAAACACTTCTTTTAGTACTCAAGTGCTTGCGCCCCTTGGAGGCATTCTGTTTATTTCCAATTGTAAATCATCGTCAATAAAACACCTCGTTTTGGGACTTTGTCTCAAGAGATCTGTTCCTTACACAATCGTCTGATCCCCTTTTTAATTGTTAGCGACTACCCGCGCGAAACAATTTGGCACGCCCAGTGGGACATTGGTGTTGAGGATACAAAAAGTGAAACAATATGCCTCACAAATCTGATAAGGAAGTAGCAAGTCAGGGAGGAGTCCAGCCTGTGATCGAGCGATATGAGGAGCAGCAAAGCTCTCCACGAACAGAGGGATAGAGTCAGAGCAGTAACAGTCGTTACGAACCAATGACAGAGTTGAGTCCTCGAACCATGCGTGCATTGCTTGGAGAACTCACACAGGATGTTGTTGAATAGGTAAATATACGAAATGTTCATAATATGGAAAGATTTACCCAGAATGGGAATGCACATTATGACAACATGGCCAAACAACTGAGTACATTAAATGAAATAATGAATAAGTTAGTAGACCAATTTTGTCAGCCAATTGTGCCTATTGCAAGTCACTTTCAAGTTAGGACAATTGTAGGACATAATTCCCCAGTCCTAAGTCCAAATCAAGGGATAGAACCACCTTTTGGTCCGTCTACTTCAAACCAGGGGGATGGTGTAATGCCAAGTCAGAATAGTGATAATGGTACAGCTAACTTGGGGGTAACCTAAATGAGACAATGTCCTAAATAATGGACAAAATACCCCACGTGTTAATGATGGAATAAATATTCAGGCTAATGACAAAAATGGCCCAATTTATGGAAACTTTGTTGCCAATCAAGGACCAAACATCAGGCCTCAGGCAAATCAACCGATCAACCAACCTGTAGGAATTACATATGACCCCAACGGCATGTTGAGAAATCAAATTATGGAAATAGTATAGGATCAAATGGCTTTTGGGGTAAGTCCTATTATTAAGCCGACTTATACAAAGTCATATCCTGATTGGGTAGACCAAGCATATCCATGGCCTAGAGGGTATAAAGTGCCAGAATTCTGATTATTTACTAGTTTAGGAGAGATGTCTGCTCTATAACACATAGGGCGATTCACACTGCAAAGTGGTGAAGTAACCGACTACCATAAAATGAAGTTGTTCTCTAGTTTATTAACAGGAGTAGCTTTCTCCTGGTTCATCAATTTGCCAGCGAACTCTGTTCAAACATGGCAACAATTGGAGCAATTGTTCCGTGCTCAGTTTTATAAGACTGAGTCTGAAGTTACTTTGACCGATTTGGAGAATTTACGTTAAATGCCAAACGAATGGGCAGAAGGTTTCCTTCAAAGGTTCAAGACAGCAAGAAGTAAATGTTTTGTACCTTTGCCCGAAAAGGAGTTTGTCAAAATCGCTCAAAGTTGTCTAAACTTTGATTTGAAAAAGAAATTCCAAGACAAAGAATTTCCTGATCTTTTTCAATTGAGCGCAAATGTGATTAGGTATGAACGATTAATAAAAGAAGAAGAGCAAATGAAAAATTCTAGCAGGGGAACTTATTATAGAGATCCAAATTTTGATGTTCATACCATTAATGATGAGTATTATAATCAAACCAAAACGTGTTTGGCAGAATTAATCAAAGGAGACACGTATACTTGTCCTATAATGGCTAAACCTAGATCGTCGGGCAAGGATGAGCATATAAAATAAGAAAATAAAAAGGCTAGAACGTTCTCGTTCAATGTAACCAAAGCTGACATTATATTTGATAAACTATATAAGGATAAGCAGATAAAGTTGAGCAATAAACATAAGTTGCCAAACCCTGAACAAATCAAGGGTAAAAAAAATATTGTAAGTGACATAATGCATGGTCACATTTGACTAACAACTGTTTGGTTTTTCGCCATGTGTTACAGGACACCACTAAATCAGGATGAATTACGTTTGAGGATAAGAAGAAGATGACAGTGGATGAAAACCCTTTTCCACAGCCACTTGGGGTGAACATGGTGACGACTGGTTTCAAAAACAAGTTGCCAAAATTCAAGTTGGTTATAGACGACGGAGAGGAGGACCCTGGGCCACACCCCAGTGTCTTTGAACGTATTAAAGGGAAGGAACCTAAAAAGGATGAAGATGTCCTGTATGCAAGATGTAAAGGAGAAGTGAGTGCAAATACAGAGAAATTAGGGATATGGCAGCATCACCATCGCCCTAGTTTTTTCCCAAATGCTCAGCCTGTTAGAGGGCGAGATACATCATTCTATAGGGGACCACCTTTTGAGGGGCAGTTCAGGTTAATAAATAATGGGAGAACATTCAGGCTGCAACCTCGCCAACCAAATGTATGGTATTCGTTCCAGTATAATGCAGGAAGGGTAATACCCTTCAACGAGATGACTAGAACCCAACAAAGGCGTTTTCAACGGAATTATGGACGAATGATGAGACAACAACAGGGAGTGACATGTCCTAAGATGCCTAAACTACTCGAGGTAGCCAATCAAAATGTTCTGAAACAGTGAAGAGACTGGTACAGGTGAATCGATGAAAGAATTGCCAGATAGTTCTTCTGGAAGATCGAAGTTTGAGCAAGACAGAAGGGATGAAGAAGATCCAGATCAGCCCCTTATTATTCAGTTCGGTACATTACCTCCTGTCATGGCTAATAACTATTTACTAGCCAATGAGTTCAAGAACAAAGAGAAAAAAGAAGAAGAAAGGGAGGATCACGAAGAAGAAGCATGTGTGCTGAAATGTGAAGAAGGCCAAACTTCTAGAGGGGCCTACAATGATGAAGAGGATGATGGTATGATGGACATGGAAGAGGAAATTAATCTGGAAGCAGAAATAAGAAAGAGAGGAGTATCGCACAATACCCTATTGAAGCAACTACACAGAGAAGGTGTTCGTGAAGTGGATTTGTTGGGGAACCATCTGGGCGTTCTTTCAATAATTATGTGTTGTATGGGACACCCAAGAGAAAAAGGATAGTACCTCACTCTGAAAAGTATAGGTCACCTCCAAGAATATTGCCTCCTCCCACAGGTTGGGTAACCGAAGAAGAAACATTAGAAAATAATAAAAAGGAAATTCAGGAAGCGGAAGCTCAGTGCGACATACTGCACGTTGACTTATCACAAAAGGATAATTCAACAGAGAACAAGCAGGAAGTGGAAATAGATGCTGCCGAAAGGTTATTTTTAAGAGATCAGTCATGAAGTTAACTAAACATTTGAGGTCATTGTACGTTAAGGCTTTAGTTAACGGTATACCTGTAGCGAAAATACTTATCGATAATGGAGCAACTATAAACACCATTCCATCTAGGATAATGAGGAAATTTGCAAAGACAGAAAGTGATATGATTTCAACAGAAGTCATCCTTACAAGTTTCAATAGAGGAGCAACTTCAGCTAAAGGGGTTATGCCATTGGACATAACTGTAGGGACAACTACTAGGACCATAGTCTTCTTCGTAATAGATAATCCTACTAGTTACAATGTGTTATTAGGAAGGGATTGGATACACGGAAATCGCTGCATACCTTCATCGCTCCATCAATGCCTGATTTTCTGGAATGACAAGGGTGAAGTAGAAGTGGTGCAGGCAGATCATAGACCTTTTGTTGCAGAAGCAAACTCAGTGGAAATATTCATGTACGAAGGAAATTACGGACCTGTCAGAGTAGTCCAAGATGGAGAAGAAACTCAAATTGTTGCACAGAGCGAAGAGCCGTTTTCAATAGATGCACTTACTGAAATGTTCTGTCAAATGAGGCCAAACATAATGGCCTTAGAAGAGCCAATAATTGGCAAAAAAAGTAATCAAGGAGTTTTAAATGAGTTGTAAGCAACAAAGGCAAATGGCCGATGTTCAGGCCTTCAAAGCCAAATTAATGGCTTTCAATGAAGAATGTAAAGATAAGACGAAAGAAGAAGCAGCATTGAAAGCATTGAGAGACAAATTGACAGTGTTCGAGTTGGAACAAAGTATTGGCTGAGAAGTCAACAAGGTGGATTGTTTAGAAGAAGAAGTGCCTATAAGGGAAATGGACGATGAAGTAATGAGGATCACCAAGCCTGGATACGCTCAAGCACAAGACCCTCTGATTAAAGTGAATATTGGCAATGAAGGGGAAGATCGCCCAACATTCGTCAGCCAGATGCTCGATCAAGAGGTTAGTGATAAATTAATCGCTTTATTAAAGGAATATAAGCATTGTTTTGCTTGGGAATATGAACATATGCCTAGTTTAGATAGAGATTTGGTGGAACATAGATTGCCAACCAAGCCAAATTTTAAACCTCATAAGCAACCTCCTAGGAGCTTTGCTCCTAATGTACTTCCTGAGATTAAGAAAGAAATAAAGCGATTATTAAAAGCAGGTTTTATTAGAACAGCCAGATATGTCGAGTGGTTGTCCAATATTGTGCCAGTACTAAAAAAGAATGGTAAATTAAGTGTGTGCATAGACTTTAGGAACCTAAACATAGCTACACCCAAAGATGAATATCCAATGCCTACAGTAGATTCTTTAGTAGACTCGACTGCAGTACACGTAATATATTCCTTCATGGATGGATATTCAGGATACAATCAAATTTATATAGCTGAGGAAGATATACACAAAACTACCTTTAGATGCCCTGGATTTCTAGGATGTTTTGAATGGGTAGTTATGCCTTTCGGCCTGAAAAATGCAGGAGTGTCCTATCAAAGGACAATGAACTTGATTTTTCA
The DNA here is from genome assembly GCF_002742605.1 of Olea europaea var. sylvestris. Classification (NCBI taxonomy): domain Eukaryota; kingdom Viridiplantae; phylum Streptophyta; class Magnoliopsida; order Lamiales; family Oleaceae; genus Olea; species Olea europaea. The sequence continues at coordinate 29,265,281 of NC_036242.1, read as the reverse complement.
TGATATGATAGGCAAGTTTGTTGAGGTGTATATAGATGATATAGTGGTCAAATCCATTAAAGAAGAGGACTATTTTGAACAATTGAGATGTTTATTTGAGGAATGAAGCAATATAAACTAAAATTGAATCCCTTGAAATGTGCATTTGGTGTTAATGCAGGAAACTTCCTTGGTTTCTTAGTACATGTTGTAAAATTTTGTTTCGCAAGTGTACGACCTGTAACAAGTAATAGTGGACCTAAGAGTCCGATTATCAATCCCACAAGGACTATTTTCTAGCACTTAATTCAATCTTTCTTTAACTACCATTTGACGAATACAAATCAAGGTTATAAAATTTGGGTTTTAATCTAAATTTTAGAAAATAAATGAATGTTCACACGATTGGTTGGAGAATCAAATAATGAATGGATGTTAGAGTAGAAGAACTTCACCAATTGATCACCTTTACATCTCAAATTAAAACTCAATTCTAATGTAGCGCTCGGTCGAATTCTCCTATTGTATTCAATTTACCCCTCTCGAGTTCTCATTGAGCTTATTCAACTAATTAAATTTCATATCTCTATGCAAATTCAACTTAATTAAACGAGTTCTATGTTTTAGGAATTCAATTATGACCGCAATAAATGGTATAGGTATCTTTACTCGTTATACCAATGTATTGAATTTTACTACATGGTCTAAATCCTAAACTCATATCTCTATTTGTAAAGAATTCACAAAAATCATCAAATTATTGATCGGATAATTTAATGCATTCAACTCATAGCAAAATCAACACATGAAAGAATTAAAAACTGAAAGTCTTAATAAGAAAATGTAAAATATCCCAATTGGTTACATTATTCCCCCTAACAATTAATTTAGCTACTCATAATACAAGAAGAAAAACAGGAATTTGTCTTAGAATACATCACCGAGTTTGAAATAAAGATGTAGAAGAAAAAGTGGAATACTTGTACCAAGATCTCCTTCCTCTTCTAATGATGCTTCCAATCTTCAATTCTCGGTGTTGATCTTTTTGAATTTTTCCTTTGAATCTCCCTTCTTGTTGTTTTCTCTCCAATATGTCAAGAACCCTTCAAAAGTATGAGGAAGATATATTTATAGGTGCCTCTCCATTTTATGTAGAAGTAGGGTTTTTATGGATTTAAAAATGGCCCAAAAACGTGCCCTAGATCGTCAATCGCAGCGCCTAGGCGCTACAAGACAGTGCCTAAGTGCTGGCTATAGCGCCTGGGCGCTATGTCTTCAACGCCTAGGCGCTGATGGAAGCGCCTAGGCGCTATGGTTGTGGCGCCTGGGCGCTATGGTTTCGGCGCCTAGGCGCTGCCTCTCGGGTCCAAATTTCATCTTTTTTCAGTTTCGTAGCGCCTAGGCGCTATGAGTGCAGCACCTAAGTGCCGTCTTTCTGCCCCAATTCTGTGTTTTTGGCCTCTTTGTCCACTTTAGTACTTCTTTTCACATCGCTTCTCCTTATCTTCAAAACAACACTAACAAACACATCAAAAACGTTCTATACTCATAAAATCTAGCATTTAATCAAGCTAAAATTGTGCGAAAATCATGAGTGAAACAAACTCATCAAATACCCCCAAACTTAACCATTTGCTAGTCCTCGAGCAAACACTAAAACCCATAAAAATAATTAATGGACACACAAGCACAACTAAGACAAACAAAATCACTTAAAATAAATTTCGCTAGATAGCTTGCCTTCATGTCTTAGAATTAAAAACATAACTTCAATTCCATAAACCACTTCAAAGCTATAATGTAAAAGTTAAATTCTCACTTATTCAATGCAAAACGGGTGTGTGTGTGGAGAGTCAAGTGCAACGCTGTACAATAATAAGTTGACCCAATTCCCGACCTTAGAAGTCAAATTTTTCCTTACTTTGCTCGTGGGATTCACACACCCCCAAACTTATTTTCTTTTCTCTTTCCAAGGGTGTAACCTAAAGTTAAATTTTCAATACTAATTTCTTACACTATTCAAGTTTGGTTAGATTTTACTGATTGTAGTTCCACATGTCAACAAATGAGGATTCTCCTTATTTTTACTGCTTCAATCTCTAGGAATCAACCAAGTTACTAACCCCTTATCAAAGGTCTAATCCTCTAAAACAAGTGTTCGGGGCTTAAACAAGGCATTTGATATCCATTTTTTTTTCTCTTTTTTTTTCATATATATTTTTATTCTTTAATCACTCTTTGTGCGGATGTCTCTCCCTTAAGCTTTCGAAATGACCCCTGTAACGAGTTTTAGACCGATGACTCCCAAATCAGATGACTTTAGGGCACCAGGTTTTAAACCCTTACAGGCTTAATTACTCGAGTCATAAAAGCTACGAAGAGATGATTCACAATGAGATTATTAAAGTTGTCCTCATTGGGATCATTTTTTTTATGCGGTGATTAGTGCAATGCCCCTTATTAAACACCTATCCTCAAAAATCGACCTCTAGCTTAAGGTTTTCACCCAATTTTCATCCCATTAGTCTCAGACAGTCCACACAAAAATTAACACACACGAAATCCACATTTATCTCCAAGTTTCCCTACAACAGTGCAATCATCCAAACGTCCAAAGTTTGGTTTAAGGGTATTGTGATGTTTAATGGTTGTTTGGGTTTAGCATCTAAGTTCTCTATTTCAACCTATAAATGTGAATCAACATACTCATGCACAACGCTACAATCAACTCACGTGCAAAAAAATAATTTTCGTTTCACAAGAATAAGCAGAAATTTAACTCAAACACATAACTCGTCCATAATTCATAAATCAACATATGTTCTCAATTACACATATCAATATCGGCAAGGTTATCTAACACACACAAGCATGCAAAAACATGAAACGAATTTATTTTTTTAGAATAAAAAAACACAAACACATAAAACAAGCAAATCACACATAAGCACTCGAGAAACTCAACAAAGTAAGCAAATTTATTCACACCCCCCCAAACTTAACTGAAACATTGTCCTCAATGTGAAATAGAACAAAATGGGGAGGGGACTTACCTAACGGACGACGACTAATCGTCATCCTCGACATCATCGTCCTGGGTATTCGGAATAGGATTGGCAGCCTGATCAGGTAGGAGAGGTGGCTGAGGAAATGTTCAATCAGAGTAAATCGAAGCCAATACCGCATTGAACTCATGTTGATAATGGAATTTCTCGCACAATGTATTTTGCATCAAATTAATTTGCAATTGCATGTCATGAAGCTGAACGGCAAGGGCAGAAGTGGGACCACTAGCTGGTGTCGGTCGGCATGAACGGGGCGGCTGGTCGCGTCGAGGAGGGGGTAGAGCACTGGTGGATACGGAACGGCGTAAGAACTTCCAAGTACGCGCTCGTGTAATAGCCGATTTGGGATGCACAACCTCCTCAGTCGGGTATGTGACAACACCACCCGCTAAGCAAAGCTCATAAATGAACGATGGGTGCCCTAGACCACCTGTCGTCGATCCTCTCAAAGTGTGTAAGATGTTGTTGTGAATAACTTTACCAACATCAATTGATAGGCGGCATTGAATGACGTAATTGAGGATAGCCTGTTCTTTTGTTACTTCGCTTAAGTTGCTACTGGGAATAAGTTTGCCAGAAATGAAGTGATGCCAAGCCTTACAACCCAAAGTCATACTAGAAGCAAAGAAGTTAATTACATCAGTCTCCGAACGTTTCCATGTAGTACCAGTTGTGGTCAAAACTTGAATAACCTCATCAGGATCAACACCCTCGTTACGAAGTCTAGAGTACTCGTCATTTTCAATATCTTGCAAATGATAAAACATGTTGATGGAGGTTCTATCAAACTGTATCCATTTACCCCGCACAAACACTCGAAAATCTCGATGCTCCTTCGCATTGGCGTAGAACTCCCTAACAACCGGAATTAGCGCCGATCGTGGTTGCCGAGCAAACACTTCCCAATTTCGCCGACCTATCTGCTCTGTCATATAATTGTCAAAATCACGTTCAGGGATACAGGTCTTGTGTACCACCAAGCTATTATAACGTTCAGCAGCCTCGGCACTAATGAATTTGCTCCTGTCAAATGAGCTAGAAGAGGAGGCTGTGACTTTAGCTCTCTTTTTAGGCGGCATGGACCTGTGCAAGGGTAGAACAAGCAAACCATGAGCAAAAACAGTAATAAAGGAAAATAAGGCAAGGCTTAAAATCTAGCCATAAGAGGGAACTATGGTCGAACGTGCAATAGATGTATTCTAAACCCAATTTCAATTCACGATCATCTACATGGCAATTCCCACATAATTCAATTAGCACAATAGCCAAAATAGCTCCTTTGTACCCAACTAAGTTCACCTAGACAATTCATCAAACACATTGAAGGCACCAAATTTCCACCAAAAATTGCCCATAATTTGGGAGTAATTCATGCAACATTATTCGCACCACACACAAATTTCTTGACACTACAACAAGGCAAGCCCTCCTCTTAACATAATTATCAAAATAGGCACATAAAAGCAACAACTATCATGTAAGAGAGGAAAAAAATAGGGAGCAAATACAATAGTCATACCTGGAATGGTGTTGTGGAAACTAATTGGGATGGATGAATTCACACTTAGCAACAATGAGATGTGGAAAACAACAAAGGGGATGGGGGGGCGAGAATACGTGTAATTGAAAGAATTGTGATATGGGTGAGGTGATAAAATAAATTCAACCAAAAACATAACTAAATAAGGAAAGAGAGGGGAAGAGTGTACCTTGGAAGGGTTGAAGAGGAGATGAAAAGGGGTAAACTTAAGGAGTTGGGGAAGAAGATGAGAGGGAAGAGGGGTTGGGGAATCTTGTATGTGAGGATGGAGGGGGGTTGAGGTTATAAGAAATAGAAAAGAAATGAAAAAAAAAAATTGGGGGGGGAGGGTTAAGTTGTCAGCGCCTGGGTGCTGCATTTCTGCCTAACCCGACAGACGCATCGCCTGGGCGCTGTGAACGCAGCGCCTCTGTCGAAACAGGCAATTTCGCAATGCCCAACTCAGTGCCTAGTTTCTGTCTCGTTTTGTAAAAATAATTTATTCATTTATTATTATTATTTTTTTAACTTCACCCTTTTCACACTCATTCATTTTCATTGTAGAACTCAAATTCCGCAATATGTAACCTTCATGGATTCTCCTACAAAAACAAACAAAAGAAAGTGTTACTACGATAGCATAAATTATTAAAGGAAGAAAACAAAATCAAAGCATAAACCAATAATCAAATAAAGGGTAGAGCTTGGGTTGCCTCCCAAGAAGCGCTTCTTTTAAGTCATTGGCTGGACGTAGTGCCGCAGTTATTCAGGAACAGCTAGATCAAGACTCTCTTTAACGATGGGGAAATCTTCCACATAATGCTTGATGCGTTGACCATTTACTTTGAAATTTCCTTTAGTTGGATGGTGTAATTCAACTTTCTCGTAGGAAAACACCTGAGAGACCGTAAAAGGGCCGGACTATCGAGACTTCAATTTTCCTGGAAAAAGTTTAAGCCTGGAATTGTATAATAGCACTTGATCCCCTGCTCGAAAAATTCATTGCCTGATGTTCTTGTCGTGCCATTGCTTTGTCCTTTCCTTATAGATGGATGCATTCTCATATGCTTCTCTTCTGAATTACTCCAGCTCATGTAGCTGTAGTACTCTTGTTTCTCCAGCCTTTTCGAGGTCCATGTTTAACTGCTTCAATGCCCAATACGCTCTGTGCTCAAATTCCACTGGTAGGTGGCATGCTTTTCCAAAGACTAGTCGGTATGGGGATATTCCTCTAGGTGTCTTGTAAGCTGTGCGATATGCCCATAAAGCATCGTCCAATTTTTGTGACCAATCCTTGCGAAATGTATTCACAGTGACCTCCAAAATTCTTTTCAATTGTCTGTTTGATGTTTCCACCTGTCCACTTGTCTGAGGGTGATAAGGAGTGACAATTCGATGTTGTACTCCGTACTTATGCATAACTGCCTAGAACAACCGATTGTGGAAGTGCGTTCCACCATCATTTCTAATGGCCCTAGGTGATCCATATCGGTTAAATATGTGTTTTTTTATAAAGTCCACCACCACCCTTGCGTCATTTGTAGGCAATGCTTTAGCTTCTACCCATTTTGAAACATAATCCACCGCAACCAGGATGTACAGATTGTTGTAAGATGATGGAAACGGACCCATAAAATCAACCCCCCAGACATCAAATATTTCCACTTCCAAAATGTTGTTAAGTGGCATCTCGTGACGCGCTGATATGTTACCTGTTCTTTGACACTTATCGCATGATCGACAAAAACTGTGGCAGTCCTTGAACAACGTAGGCCAAAAGAAACCACATTGGAGCACCTTTGCTGCTGTTTTAGTAGGGCCAAAGTGCCCTCCATAAGCCGAAGCATGTACTCGTGAAAGGATCGGTTTCATTTCATCCTCAGGCACACATCTCCTAATGATCTGGTCCACCCCTCTTCTATACAAATTTGGATCATCCCAGTAATAGAATTTCGCTTCATGACTGAGCTTCTTCTTTTGCTGATAGGTGAGATCCTGATCCATATAGCCATTGGCTAAGTAATTAACAATGTCTGCATACCACGGAGCTTTTTCTACCTGCAGTAACTGTTCATCTGGAAAGACCTCATTGATATTCATATCAGCTGAATCTTGTTGTTGCTCTATCCTTGACAAGTGATCGGCTACCTAATTTTCTGTTCCTTTTTTATCACGAATCTCGATGTCAAATTATTGTAGTAATAGCACCCAACGAATTAGCCTTGGTTTCGCGTCCTTCTTCTCAAACAAACACTTCAGAGCTGCATGGTCTGTATAAACTATCACCCTGGACCCAATCAAATAAGAACGAAATTTGTCAAAAGCAAAAACAACTGCAAGCAATTCCTTTTCAGTTGTTGCATAGTTGATCTGAGCATCATTCAATGTTTTGCTAGCATAGTAGACAACATGAAATACTTTTCCGTTGCGTTGTCCAAGCACTGTCCCCACTGCAAAGTCACTGGCGTCACACATGAGCTCAAAAGGCAATTCCCAATCTGGCGTCACTATCACAGGTGCCGATGTCAATTTTTCTTTCAAAGTGTTGAAGGCTTTCAAACACTCATCAGAAAATTGAAAGGATATATCTTTCTCCAGCAGGTTGCACAACGGTTTTGTAATTTGTGCAAAGTCTTGAATGAATCTTCTATAAAACCCTGCATGTCCCAGAAAACTCCTGATCCCCTTTACTGAATTAGGTGGCTGCAATTTCTCAATCACCTGTATTTTGGCTTTGTCCACTTCAATCCCCTGTACAGAAATTCTATGTCCCAGTACTATTCCTTCCTTTACCATGAAATGATATTTTTCCCAATTAAGCACAAAGTTCTTCTCCTCACATCTTTGAAATACAAGAGCCAACCGCTCCAAGTAATCGTCAAAGGAATCTCCAAACACAGAAAAATCATCCATAAAAACCTCAATGTACTTTTCTACCATGTCAGAAAAGATGGCCATCATGCATCGTTGAAAGGTTGTCGGTGCATTGCATAAACCAAAAGGCATTCTTCTAAACGCAAACGTTCCATAAGGGCATGTGAAGGTTGTCTTCTCTTGGTCTTCTGGACCAATTACTATCTGATTATACCCTAAATATCCGTCCAGAAAGCAATAATGAGAATGTCCTGCCAACCTTTCCAACATCTGATCAATGAATGGCAATGGAAATGGTCTTTTCTGGTTGCATTATTCAGCTTTCTATAATCTATGCATACTATCCACCCTGTCACTAACCGTGTTGGTATCAGCTCATTGTTCTCGTTCTTCTCCACTGTGATTCCACCCTTTTTAGGTACAACATGTACAGGACTCACCCACAAACTATCAGATATGGGATAAATTATTCCTGCATCCAATAATTTCAGCACTTCTTTTCGCACGACTTCTTTCAAGGTTGGATTCAATCAGCGTTATCCTTCCACTGATGTCCTTGACCCGTCCTCCATTAGAATCTTGTGCATGCAAAGAGTTGGACTGATCCCTCTTATATCTGCTATTGTCCATCCAATTGCCATTTTGCGCTGCCTGAGTACCTTCAACAATTTATTCTCCTCTTCCCTTATCATGTCATTTGCAATGATTACTGGCAATGTTGACGATTCTCCCAAATATGCATAACGAAGATGGGAAGGTAAGGGCTTAAGTTCAAGAGTGGGTGTCTTTTCAACTGAGGGTACCGGGGGAGAAGGGTTGTCTCCTAGAGATTCATACTGACAATGCCTTCTTCCTATGGGTTGCTCGGCTAAGTTGACAACACGTTCAGCTTTTCCTACATTTGTTGTTTCCAATTGTGCAAGTTCTGCCTCACAAAGATTTGTGTGATGCTCTATATCAAATGTATCCGCCACAAGCTCTTCAAGAACATCAACTTGGCAGCAAGTGTCGAAAGTCAATGGGTGTTTCATTACCTTGAACACGTTGAATATGACTTGCTCATTGTCCACTCAAAGAATCATTTTTCCATCACACACATCAATCAATGCTCTCCCAGTAGCTAAGAACGATCTTCCCAAGATCAGAGGAATATTTGAGTCCTCTTCCATGTCTAAAATGATGAAATCAGCTGAAAAAATAAATTTGTCAACTTTAACCAGCACATCTTCAATAATTCTCTTTGGTCGTTTGATCGATCTGTCGGCCAGTTGCAAAGAGATTGTTGTAGGTTTTGCTTCTCCTAATCCAAGAGACCTGTAAATAGAGAGAGGCATCAAATTAACACTGGCACCTAAATCACATAAAGAATGTTCAAAGAAATTAGAACCAATTGTGCAAGGTATAGTGAAACTCCCTGGGTCTTTTAGTTTAGGAGGTAGCTTTCTCAATAGTATTGCACTACACTCCTCGTTCAAGCATACTGTCTCATGTTCTTCCAGTTTCCTTTTGTTAGATAGGATCTCTTTCAAGAATTTTGCATAACTGGGCATTTGGGCAATTGCGTCTGCAAAAGGAATATTGATGTGCAGTTTCTTGAAAATCTCACAAACTTGGCAAACTGATTATCCAACTTTTTTCTTTGTAACCTTTGAGGAAAGGGAATTGGTAGCACATAAGCCTTCACGGGGCTGGGTGCTCTCACTGCAGGTGTTTCCTTCCTTTCGTTTTCCTTGTCAGTTGGTTGTTCAAACTCTATTTCTTTCCCAGCCTCTTCACTCATTATTTTCTTTTCTTTTCGCTCAGGTCTCTTCACATGTATTTCTGGAAGTTGCACCCCACTCCTGGTAGTAACAGCTTGCACTTGCTCTTTTGGATTGAACATTGCGTTGCTTGGCAATATCCCTTGTGGGCGTTCTGCAAGCTGTTGAGCTATCTGACCAATTTATGTTTCCAACTTCTTGATTGATGCTTGCTGATTCTGAAAATTAGTGTCAATTTGCTGAAACACATTGTCAGTCTTCTGCATGTACTGGTTGAACATCTCCCCCAAACTTGGTTTTTTCTCTTGTTGGGCATTATTTGAACTGTTCCCTTATTGATTATCCGACCATCTGAAGTTTGGGTGTTGTCTCCATCCTGGGTTGTATGTTTGAGCAAATGGATTAAAATTTCGAGACCCATTCTGAATGAAATTGACCTGCTCGTCGGGATAGCCTATAGATGTGCAGTTTTCTGTCAGATGATTAGCCCCGCAGTTCTCGCATGATGGACCAGCTGTCACTGCATGTGCTCCTTTCGTTTGTGATTTTACCAATAACTCCACTTGTTTTGTCAATGCCACTATTTGGGCGTTGGTAGCTGCTGCGCTGTCTAACTCATACATTCCTCCGGTCTTCGGTGGCGTCACTCTTTCCGATGAGAACATGGAATGAGTAGTGGCAATCAACTCAAACAGTTCCATGGTTTGCTGCACAGATTTTCCTATGATTGATCCTCCAGCTGAGGCATCGACTTGAGATTTTGACAGTGGTGTAAGTCCAGTGTAGAAGTACTGCACTTGATTACCTATAGTAATTCCATGGTTTGGGAATTTTCTCATCAACTCATTAAACCTATTCCATGCTTAGTGATAGCTTTTTCCCTCTTTTTGTTGAAAAATTTGAATTTCTAATCTGATTTTAGCTACCCTCGCTGGTGGGAAAAATTTATTACAGAACTTCATGATTAGTTCTTTACATTTAGTAATGCTAGCGTGAGGCTCAGCATCTAACCGCTCCAATGCAGCATCTCTCAATGTAAATGGGAATAGTCGTAGTTTAATAGCATCTTCATTGACTCCCAGAGCATGAAAGTTTTGACAGTTTCTGAGAAATCAAGAAATATGCGTGTTTGGATTCTCTTGAGGTAGCCCATAGAATTGCAGGGTGTTGCTCATCAAGTTAATCCAATCTGGCTTAGTCTGAAAGTTATTCACCCCAAAATCTGGATACACGATACTGGAGCGCATGGGTGCTATTATAGGTGTCAGGAACATTGATACTGGCAAATCCCCTTCATTTGTTTCCCTTCGTTCATGCTGTTGTTCCGGTGGTGCCATCACTCTTTCGGCCATTTGCCCAATCGGTTGAATAGGGATATGGATTTGTTGATTGTCAGCCATTCGATGTTGCTATTTTTGTTTGTATTCCTTGCGTCTTCATCTGAAGGTACGTTCTATCTCCAAATCAAACGGTTCAAGATCGTCGCCTTGGATACGGAGCATACAATGAACACAAATTTCTGTAATTAAAAGAAAAATAAACAAATCAAATAACAGTCAAAATAAAAAAATAAATTAAGACTAAAAGAAATAGTCCCCGACAATGGCGCCAAAAACTTCTTGTAAAATTTTGTTTCGCAAGTGTACGACCCGTAACAAGTAATAGTGGACCTAAGAGTCCGGTTATCGATCCCACAAGGACTATTTTCTAGCACTTAATTCAATCTTTCTTTAACTACTATTTGACGAATACAAATCAAGGTTATAAAATCTGGGTTTTAATCTAAATTCTAGAAAATAAATGAATGTTCACACGATTAGTTGGAGAATCAAATAATGAATGGATGTTAGAGTAAAATAACTTCACCAATTGTTCACATTTACATCTCAAATTAAAACTCAATTCTAATGTAGCGCTCGGTCGAATTCTCCTATTGTATTCAATTTACCTCTCTCGAGTTCTCATTGAGCATATTCAACTAATTAAATTTCATATCTCTATGCAAATTCAACTTAGTTAAACGAGTTCTATGTTTTAGGAATTCAATTATGGCCGCAATAAATGGTATAGGTATCTCTACTCATTATACCAATGTATTGAATTTTACTACATGGTCTAAATCCTAAACTCATATCTCTATTTGTAAGGAATTCACAAAAATCATCAAATTATTGATCGGATAATTTAATGCATTCAACTCATAGCAAAATCAACACATGGAAGAATTAAAAACTGAAAGTCTTAATAAAAAAATGTAAAAGATCCCAATTGGTTACATTATTCCCCCTAACAAATTAATTTAGCTACTCATAATACAAGAAGAAAAACAGGAATTTGTCTTAGAATACATCACCGAGTTTGAAATAAAGATGTAGAAGAAAAAGTGAAATTCTTGCACCAAGATCTCCTTCCTCTTCCAATGAATGCTTCCAATCTTCAATTCTTGGTGTTAATCTTTTTGAATTTCTCCTTCGAATCTCCCTTCTTGTTGTTTTCTCTCCAATATGTCAAGAACCCTTCAAAAGTATGAGGAAGATGTATTTATAGGTGCCCCTCCATTTTATGTAGAAGTAGGGTTTTTATAGATTTAAAAACGGCCCAAAAAACGTGTCCTAGATCGTCAATTGCAGCGCCTAAGCGCTGATGGTAGCGCCTAGGCGCTATGGTGGTGCCTGGGCGCTATGGTTTCGGCGCCTAGGCGCTGCCTCTCGGGTCCAAATTTCATCTTTTTTCAGTTTCGTAGCGCCTAGGCGCCGTCTTTCTGCCCCAATTCCCTGTTTTTGGCCTCTTCGTCCACTTTAATACTTCTTTTAACATCGCTTCTCCTTATCTTCAAAACAACACTAACAAACACATCAAAAACGTTCTATACTCATAAAATCTAGCATTTAATCAAGCTAAAATTGTGCGAAAATCATGAGTGAAAAAAACTCATCAGTACACAAAAGGGGGATTGAACTTGATAAAAATAAAGCGAAGGCCCTTTTAGAGGCCAAACCACCTCGCAATAAAAAAGAATGGAAAACGTTTCTAGGCCAAGTAAACTTTTTAAGACGCTTTATTTCTAACTGTGCAGGGTGAATTAAAGCTTTTTCGCTGCTTTTAAAGATGAAAAATCAGGACGAATTCGTCTGGAAAGAAGAGCATCAAAAGGCTTTTGAAAGCCTAAAGACATATTTATCAAGTCCACCAGTGTTGGTGTCACCAATCCAAGGACAGCCAATGAAAGTGTATATATCGACTGAACAAGAATCAATAGTTGGAATGGTCGCACAAGAAGACCAATTTGGTGAAGAAAGGGTGATTTACTACTTGAGTAGACGGTTAACAAAATGTGAATGTAATTACTCTGCCATTGAAAAATTATGTCTTGCATTGTATTTCACATGTACGAAATTAAGGGCTTATTTACGGCCCGTAACCATTTATTTGATTTCTAGATTAAATTTGGTTAAGTATATGTTCTCTCGCCCTATTTTACACCAAAGGGTAGGCCTTTGGACTTTAGCATTATCAGAATTCGAAATACAATACATACCCCAAAAGGCAATCAAAAATCAGGCTTTGGCTAACTTTCTGGCCGATCATCCATGCCTTGACATGCCTGAAGAAATTGAATTAGAAATCGATTCATTCGAATTAAAACCTTGGGTTTTATATTTCGATGGGTCAAAAACCTCTAAAGATGCGGGAGCAGGAATAGCATTGATAAATCTTTTAGGGATTTGTTACAAGTTCGCATTCACTTTGGATAGAATGTGCACCAACAATCAAGCCGAATATGAAGCCTTAATCGTGGGTTTAGAATTAATGATAGATATGGAGATAAAGAATGTGATTGTTAGAGGCGATTCTCACTTGGTAATTCACCAATTGATCGGTAATTTTAAGTGCCAAAGTGATTCCATTATAAGTCAATATGAAATCGCCCAAGAATTGTTGGAAGAATTCGACCAAGTAGAGCTTCAATGTGTTAATAGGGTATATAATGACATAGCAAATGAGTTGGCCCAGATGGCCTCAGGGTATTCAAAGGCTTTAAATTGGAAATTTACTTGTGAATATGGAGTAATATTGCCCGTAGTCCAAAAAAGGACGAAAAGGATTGAAATTCATTGCACACAAGATGGAGATGCAATAGATTGGAGGGCGGAGATTAAAAGGTTCTTTCAAGAACCTAATAAAGGAGGTAGTAGAAAAATGAAGTTGCGTTTGCTAAACTATACATTGATAGATGAAGAGTTGTTGAAGAAGCGCTCTGATGATCTATTACTAAAATGTGTAAGTTTGCAAGAAGCCAGAGCAATCATGGTTGAAGTGCATGAAGGGATCTGTGGAGCTCATCAAGCTAGCCAAAAGATGAGATGGTTAATTATTAGGAATGGATATTTTTGGCCCAAGATGGGAGAATCATGTGTTCAATATGTGAATAGTTGTCTAGCGTGCCAAAAGTATGGTCTAATACAAAGGACGCCAGCAAGAGATATGACACCCATTATCAAACTCTGGCCGTTTAAGGGTTGGGCGATAGACCTGATAGGGAAGATTTATCCCCCATCGTCCAAGCAACATACCTTTGTTATAGTTGCAACTGACTTTTTCACTAAGTGGGTCGAAGCGATACCTTTAAAAGAGATCACCCAAAAGAGTGTCATAGAATTTATCCGTGATCATATTATTTATAGATTTGGGATCCCACAAACTTTGATGGTAGATCACGGAACTTCTTTGAATGGAGATCAAGTGAAGAAATTCTTGAGCGAGTTTGGAGTTAAACCAGTGAAGTTCACACCATATTACGCTCAATCCAACGAACAGGCAGAATCTTCTAATAAGATTCTAAAAAATATCATAACGAAAATGATAGATGAAACTATCAGAAATTGGCACGAATGTCTAAACAATGCCTTATGGACTTATAGGACGTCGCCTCGGTTAAGTACCAAAGTTACTCCTTTCCAACTTACTTATGGACGGGAGGCTGTTTTGCCTATGAAAATTAATGTGCAATCAATCAGAGTGTGTTTGCAACATAAGTTAAGTGATGGTGAGTATACCAAATCACTAGTTCAAAACTTATTGGAGTTGGACAAATTAAAGTTGGACGTCCTAGATAGATTGCAAGTTCAAAAACAAAGGATGGCTAAGTTTTATAATAAAAAAGTTATAGCCAAGTCATTTAGCCTGAGCGAATTGGTTTGGAAAACAATACTCCCTTTGGATAGCAAGGATCCAAAGTATGGCAAGTGGTCACCCAATTGTTAAGGGCCACATAAAGTAAATAGTGTGTTGCCTAATGGAGCCTATCATTTACAAGATTTAGATGGCACCAAGCACATGAGATTCCTTAATGACAAATATTTAAAAAAGTATGTTCCTTCCTTATGGGAAAGTGAACAAATAAGAGCGTAATCAATATAATTGCGTTGAACGATCGTAGATAAATAAGGCAAGAATGAAATACGTTCAAATAAATTCCTTTGTTATCAAATATTCATTACAAATTGTGAGATACAAAATACTAAATGCACTATAAGCTACAATTGAGAGCAAACTAATTTCTCGGTCGATTGCCAGGTAAGATGATGAACCGGCCTTGATCGCCTTCCTGATCGCACTGCTGCAAGGGCAGGCAGAGAGGCCGAGAAGCACTCTCAACAAGCAAAAAGGAAGAAAAGCACCCTCAAATCGCCTGCCTAATTGCATTGCTGTAATAACGGGCAAGGAGACTGAGAAGCACTCTCAGCAAGCGAAGTGGCTTGAAAGGCATCCTCCAAAATTGTCTTCCATCATTGAACTCCTTATAAAGAACATGGAGATGATTGGAAGACCTTCGCTGGCCAAAGAATATTTCCTATATCTCCCATACCAAATGTGACATCAAGACAGATAGCAAAATGGGCGGATCGAATGATCCATTTCTATGTAAGACGAAAATTTTGAATCAATTGTTGAGATGTCAAACGATGGCAGCAAATTAGTTTTTGAAGAAAATAATGGAAATGAAAATGATAAGTGCAAAATACACAAGCATTTATAGAGGCGTGAAGGTGAAAAGACAGAATATGAATGGCCACATTCGTGCCTAATAACTGAAATGAAATGGCCCAAAGTCTTGGGAAAAGAGATGGAAATACCAAGAAAGAATATATATGAATCTTAGCATAAAGCAATTAAATGCTTGGGAGGTTGATGATTAAGGACAACGTCAATTAATATGCAAGTAGACAAAATAGTCGTTCATTAATGACGATAGCTGCTGTTACATTCAAAATTAGTAATGGCAATTAGTGCGAAATTACAAAAAGAAAGTTAAGGCATTGGATGTCTTAATTACAATTCAACCCAAGCCGAACGTATTCTTTCCCTAAGTCTTCCCCAATCTTCACTCTGTTGAGAAGAAGCGACATTTAATTCAGTTACAAAATCGTCATCAACCTCCAGCTTTTTATACTGCTCAGCCATGAAGTTCCTTCATCTCTGCAGCCAAGCTTATCATCAAAGCGCCTTCGATCATAACGTCGGAAGAGATTTCTTTCAATTCATCCTCGGCTTTGTTAATCTCTAGAAGCAAAAACTCTCTTTCAGATGCAGCACGAAGATACTGAGTACTCCTGATCTTCAGTTCAACATTTTTAGCTAGTAAGGAGAGGATGTCAGAGTGGACAACCTTCAATGTCGCTTTAAAGTCAGCAGAAACATTGAGCAACGGAAGTGTAAGTGCTTGCGCCAATTTCGCACTCAATAGCTCAAACTTATCCTTATGTTTAGTAGCACTAGCCTGGCCGATATTCATGTCCATAAAAGACACATACTCAAGTACCGACTGCTTGAGAGACTTCATATTTTCCTCCGAAAAAGCAGAAGATGAAGCAGAAGGATGACTGGTTGAAGTAGGGCAAGATGTCTTGATTTGTCCCTAGAAAGTAAACAAGTCCTAAATGGAACGCACAATGTCATCAGCACCCTGCAAAGAAAAATGTCAACATTGAGGACTTTCACTACAATAAACGAAGCGAAAATGAAAGTGAAGCAAAAGGTTACCTCATCGACAATCTTGGGAAGTTCAGGCATATCACCAGTTAGCTCCACCACTTGTGGGGACTTCCCCTTATCTGGGCAAGAAGATTATGCTACAACGAGCGGGCCCATGGGAGCCTCTGGATAATTCAAGAAGCAACGAATCAGAAACCAGTAGCACAAACAAAGGTAAAACATCAAAATATGTATTACCTTCTGGTTCGACATTTGGAGGGTCGGCGCCCTGGGAAGAAGGTGGCCCTTCTGCTGGTTGTGATGAAGATTCCGGGACTAAGGGTTTCTCTTTAAGCATAGTCCCTTCATCAGCTGATTTGGACGAAGCAGTTTCAGCAGAAGATGATGAAGCAGGAGTTGCCAAAACCAAAGCCTTCAAAGGAGAGGCTGAACTTTACTGAGAAATTCAAGTAAACCATTAGTACATAGAAAAGTATGTTTGTGAATAAACAAATTCAATTACCTTTCTTCTAAGGATGAGAGGAGCGTCGTCGTCATCATTATCATCATCATTATCATCCCGCAAAATGGGAGATGCTGAAACTGGCCGTTTGCGGCTTAAGGCACCTTTAGCTGCAGTAGCCTTAGCAGGTGGAGAAGTAGATGGACGGATAGGATGTTTAGCGCGAGCAGGGGAGGAAGGATTCATAATGGACACAGGGGTGACCAAAATAGGAGAAGTAGAGGAAGTGTCTGGCTGATCCAGTAAATGGAAGGCACGATTAGCATCAGTTGCAAACAATCTACGTTTTACTGATGGCCAGAGCTGTTCAAAAAGAGGATGGACGGCACAGCTAGAATTGAAAGGGGCTAATGAAAATTTGTTCGTCAAAAGAATGTTGCGAGTATCTACAACTTGTGCTTCTGCCTTATTAATAGTGTGAAAACAATCTGTTAAATTTTTGGAGTAGCAAGGAGGAACAAGCCAAGTTTGGTCAAAACCAAGTTGGCGAGCAAAAAATTGGGGAGCATATATTTCAACCCCAGCCTTGGCATTGGTTCCAGTTAAAATATCGTGGAACAATTCCCTCCCAATCAAAAACTGAACCCAAACAAGCAGAGAGGCGCTCGCCTGTCCAGGGTGAATGGAGATTGCACATAATCTGGAGTCAAGTGAGCAGGAAAAGGAAAGAAGGAAGGAATCGAATTTAAGGTATAAAAGAATGAAAAAAATGTCCCTACTGGACATATTTGCAAGTTTCATTGGGTCAATGGCTGGCGCATAGCATCTAGCAAAATGAAGGGAAATTGATGGAGCACCAAGTGGTGGAAAGTATGCTCTCAACCACAGTTGAGTGAACCAAAGGGGCCCACTGCCATTGGGAGATACACCATTCTTCAGTTAAGATTGAAGGGAAGTCATGCCTCTATAAAGGGCAGCTAAAAAGAAGGAACATAAGTTCAAAGGCCTACCATGCGCCAATTCATGCGCTATGGGTAAGTAGCTCATAGAAGGTTTCATACTTGGCACGCAGAGAATATATTTACAGAGCCAAATTTGAAGAAAGGCCACACGCTCAGTGTGGGAAGGTTCAGGGCTTGAATGATTATAAAAGCCTTGCATGCTTGAATAGGACTTAGTAAGTTTCTTGTCAAATTTCGAGCCAACAGTGGAAATCAAGATATCAGGAAAGATGGTATCGCCCAAAGGCGGAAGATTTACTAGGGCTCCAACATCCCTTAAAGTAATAGACATGGGACCATGAGGGAAAACGAAGGTATTATATTCAGAAGACCAAAAATTCAAAGCAATCGAAAAAAGCACTGGGTCAAAAATTGGGGGTTGAAGAGCGATTTCTAATAAGTCTGAGATCCTAGCACGATCAAAAATCGCCTTGGTAGGACCATGATTCACTGGACGTGCATGCCATCTACGAAAAATAACATCAACTTTGGGCCAAGTGCGAATACCTTTTTCGCGAATCGGCCTCAATGACAGAGAGTTCAGGAACGGAGGGTCTTGAGTGCAAGGGAACAGCTGGCCCACCACCATTTGTCCAACGGCTTCGGTATTATTGAATGATGGAACCAGATAGAATTCATTGAGGTCAGCATTGGCTTGTGCAAGAAAGTTTGGATTTACATACGGCCTAGTAAGGATTTTCTGGAAATCTTTGAAACTAAAAGAATCATCAAATTGAGTTTGTGAAGTCGCCATTGGGTCCAAAGTACAGTCTTGTTAAGATTTACCTGAGAAACGTAGCAAAGAAGCAAGAAGATGAATTGTAAAATAGTGAGGAGGAAGCGCGAAATATAGAGACGTGGTTTAGTGGTGCGATGAAATGGCGTGTATTTTGGGTTTATAAGGATTTGTAACGTTGCACCTTTTCAGGCTATAGAAGGAAATAATGATTGAAATTCTTGGAACTTTCAAATGTTGCTGGGAAATAGAAAGTGAATATGGTAAAGATTAATAATTGGTATTAATTCTGCCATATTGGGGGGTAATTGTTGACACACTAAAAGTGCAGTCCAAATCAAATAGTCCAAAGAGTGAAGCCCAATTGGGGAGTCCAGGATAAAGGTCCAAACAGGATTATTGATGAATGCAGTGGAAGCCCACGAACATAGTAACATCATCGCCCAAGCTTGCAAGACGCCCAGAATCTGAGCGAATGGAGTGCCTTACAGTCGCCCAGAGCGATGACTCCGTTCTCGTCCAAACCTTTGAATTGCCCAGGATCTTAGCACATTCCACGATTCAAGGAGCCCAATTGAAGGCGGTTGAACGACAAAGAGTAATGGCAGCAGTTAGAGACGGCAGTTCCACGACAAGTTAGCCACCATAAAAAAAGTGAGTAGTTATAAAGCAATCAAGCAGTTTTCAAGCGGTTTGTCATGAGAAAATCATCAAAGAAATATAAAAAGGAAGAGAAGATATAGAGAGAAAAAGAATCAAACACTCTCAAATAGAGAATATGTAATTTTGATTTCTCAACTTAAATTAAAACATTTTTTTTAGTACTCGTGTGCTTGCGCCCCTTAGAGGCATTCTGTTTATTTCCAATTGTAAATCATCGCCAATAAAAAACTCCTTTTTGGGACTTTGTCTCAGGAGGTCTATTTTTTACACAATCGTCTGATCCCTTTTTAATTTTTAGCGACTACAAACTTTTTATTGGGAATGCCTAAAGCCAACCCGATTCACACAGCCCACTAATGGGGAAGAAAGACCATTTTTCTTTTTAAAATTCTTGTGACGTAGAGAATACGTGGAAAAGCATAACTTCGACACAATTGTGACTAGTGGGGATACAAAAAGCGATTCCAAAGCATATTCTTTTTCAGAAGATGACAATTGTCAATTGCAACACAAACAATGCCATTTTTGTGTTAAAAGCTTAACTATATACTTTGTAAAAAAAAAAAAAGGTTTATTTGTAATATCAACCATAACAAGAGTTCAGAAAATAATTTCTAATAGGACAAATTTCACCTACGATAATTAAGTTGTTAAACTTCGATTTCACTAACCACCTCCCAAATTGATGAATATTATTTAATTGATCACACCACACATCTTTAAATAATAATAATAAAAACAAAACAAAAACACAAACTCGCATCGTAGCCTTTAAATATACGTACGTTACATGATCACCAACTAATCAATTTCATTAATTTGGATGACAATAGATGAAAAATAATGACAGAATGATAAAATTTAAAAACAAATCGAAATTTAATTGTCCTCAACTTCATCCGATTCCGAATAATATATGACTTTCTAATAGATATATGTTTTCTCAAGAATCAGCCCTGAACGAAGAAAAACATACATCTCAGGTCATTCTTGTGAAACTTTTGTTGTCCCTTGTTTGAACTGTACAAATTCAAAGAGGGCACAACCTAAACAAGCAAGAAAGTCATCCAAGTTAATACAATCGGAGTAATTGATAAATTATGGTTTAACAATCCAATTGAGCGATGCGATAGCTCATGCAATGTCTCGTAATTTCATGGTAGACAGAATCTATTGGTGGGACCAATTTGATTTTCTTAAAGTGTATTTAACGATTAAAAAATTGTTGTTAATTGGATTAAAATACTACCAAACATGCTCTAAATTTTGATAAGTTTTTAAAAATATATTGTCGCAAAGTTATAGATCCCAATATATATATATATATATAAAGTTAGTTATTAACTTTGATTTTAAATTAAAATTAAATTTTAACTTATACCAAATATATATATATATATATAAAGTTAGTTATTAACTTTGATTTTAAATTAAAATTAAATTTTAACTTATACCAAACAGTGACTTGACAATTACCTGCAAAAGAGCATATTATTATTATTATTATTATTATATATATATATATATATATATATAAAGTTAGTTATTAACTTTGATTTTAAATTAAAATTAAATTTTAACTTATACCAAATATATATATATATATATAAAAAGTTAGTTATTAACTTTGATTTTAAATTAAAATTAAATTTGAACTTATACCAAACAGTGACTTGACAATTACCTGCAAAAGAGCATATTAATATTATATTATTATTATATTTATACCAACTCCAAAAATGAGGTAATGAAGAATGTGGGGCTGTGAGTGCGAGAAGAAAGGGATACCGTTCCCTCCAAATATGCAACCAAAAAGCTAGCGTATGCACTCCAAAAGAGGAATCCTAACCACATTCACGCGACCTCTATTTATCTCATTTCCAAAACTGCCCTTATTCGATTTTTGATAACCGGAACAACTAACACCATATATTTCGATCAATGATTTATAGTTTATAGCACCATATAAAGATTCCGGATTAAAGTACAAAAAAATTTGAGAATGAGTTGCTAAATATTTCTTATGTTTTATTAAAATCAAAAAAGTTTTCGGTAGTGATCATGAGAATTGATTTTTTGATTGTTAGAGAGAAAAATATGTCTCACATGTGAGAGAAGAAGTCAAAAATGACGACTGATTTAAGAAAATAACGATCAAACAATTGATTTTTTGGGATGAAAAATCAGAACCAAACATGCAATATTTGCAACCAACCACAACATATAAATGACCTACTAATCATCAAAAACTTGAGATTTGCCAAAAGAAATGTATGTATTATTGCAAATTAGAGATTCTAAGCACAAGATGCATGCAGAAATGAATCTACCGTTATATCATTAAATGAAGATGAGACGACGATCACACTTAGCCCTCATTTTAAAAAATTCATTTTTCTCAAACTCATATCTAATAATACATTTTAAAGGACCCATAATTTTTTCAACTTTTCAATCATATATTTATCGATTTTCATAAAAAATAGTTAAAAGTCTAATTTTTATCTAAATCAAATAAAGGCTCCACATTATTCTTTTGCGAAACAAATCAAATTAAATTAAAAAATGGTAAGGGTAGGAGTGTCAAATGATTTGGAAAGGTCAAAAAGAGAAGAAAAGCATGGCATCAAATGGATCGCTACTCCCCAAAACTTTTTTCTAATTTACTATACTTTTTTCAACACTCATCCAGTCCTTAGCCCTTAAGGCTTCTCTTCTCCATCTTCCCAACTTCTTTCACATTTAGAAATTCAGATCCACAAACCCAAGTTTCTCTGTGTTCTTTCAATGGCTGATACATTTTCTCAGACTTCCAAACCCAAAAGACAAGATACATCTCCCGATTCAAATCCAAGTAAGTTTTCTTATAATTATCTGTACAAAGCTGCTCTTGTTACAATTTTTCTTCTTCTTCTTCCATTTTTCCCTTCCCAACCTCCTGAATTCATTAACCAAACCCTGCATGCTAGAAGTTGGGAGCTTCTGCAACTTATTTTTGTGGGTATAGCCGTCTCTTATGGTCTTTTTAGCAAGAAAAATGAAGGAACTGATAAAGATCATGTCTCGAAGTTCGATAATGCACAAACATATGTATCTAAATTGCTTCAGGTTTCATCAGTTTTTGATGATGAAACCGAAAACCAAACTTTAGTTGATGAAAACAAGGTTCAAACCTGGAATTCTCAGTATTATAGGGGGGAACCACTCAAGGTAGTGGCTGAAGAAAGCCCTATCAGCGTCAAAGAACAAACAGCTACTAGTTCAGGAGTTGGCCAAAAGCCTTTGCTTTTGCCTGTTAGAAGTCTCAAACAGCGTGTGCCAGAGACTGTTGAGGTAGATGATTCCAATGGAAAAACCAGTTCACGGATTAATAGATCAAGATCCAATTCAGGGTCAAAAAGATTTACCAGCAGCAGTTCAAAAAATTCTAGGCATGACGAACTTGGAGAGATAAATCCTGTAAATTTGGAGGAAAAAGTGGAGGATAATGTTGTCCTCCGGTCGCCGATTCCATGGCGATCAAGATCAGGAAGGATGCAAATGAAGGAAAATGGGGATAACCCTCCTCCATATTCAATGGAGGATCCTGAATTCAGTAGCCTGGAGTCACTTTCTTTAAGGTCATCAAGGCCTAATTCTACTTGTTCAACACCAAAAACTTTATCTCCTTCGCCATCCATAACCTCTTCCAAAAAGCTTTCTTCTTTATCGTCAACAGAATCTCAAGCCAAAAGTTGTGAAGATTTTATGAGGAGGAAGAACTCCGACAAGTTTTCGCCTCCACCTCCACCTCCACCTCCACCTCCACCACCACCTCCTCCACCTCCAACTCATCTTCGGAAATCTGTATTGATGAAATCGAATTCAAGTGTTTTGAATGATGCAGAGAAGCAAATGAGGCGGAGCATTAGGAGTGTTCCAACGCAAGAATTGAGCGAGATAGAATTAGACGAACCACCAAGAAGAGCCAATTTCGGGTCAGATTTCAAGGCTGCTAGAGTTGGAAGTGATGATGTTCCATTCGTTGGGAAGTCTGTTCGAACAATTAGACGTGGTGAATTTCAAACAGAGGAAAATCCCCAACAATACGAAGCAGCGATCTTCCTCGACAGAAGTGAAGGAGATACTAACAAATCCATGCATGAAAATGTTATTCCTATTAATGCATCATCAAAGAAGGAACCCATTAATTTGAAAACTAGTGATGATGATGATTACTCCTCGGAGACTGAGTTTGAAGATGATTACTTCGAAGGAAGCAGTTCAGGCAATAATGGAGAAGATAGTGGTAATGATCCAGGGCGCGATGTGGACAAGAAGGCCGATGAGTTCATTGCAAAATTCAGGGAACAGATCAGACTTCAAAGAATCGAGTCTATCAGAAGATCCACTAAACAGCGTGCAGCTGCAAACACTTCGAGGTAACTCAATTCAGCTGTGATTTCATCACTGTCATCTTAGAGGTTCTTACTTTACCTTTTTTTTTTTTTTTTTTTTAAATTAATTTTCCTTTCCT
The DNA here is from genome assembly GCF_002742605.1 of Olea europaea var. sylvestris. Taxonomy (NCBI): domain Eukaryota; kingdom Viridiplantae; phylum Streptophyta; class Magnoliopsida; order Lamiales; family Oleaceae; genus Olea; species Olea europaea. The sequence continues at coordinate 29,241,730 of NC_036242.1, read as the reverse complement.
CTTCACAAATTCATGGGCCTTGGTATAGAGGATTTGATGAGATATGTATTTTCATTGTAACTCTAATTATCAGACAGGTATACATACTGTTTTATGGATTAATCTCCTGCTCTCAAAGTGATCCTTCAGCAGCCTTGCCATGTATTTAAATTTTAAAGTCACAACCAGTGATCGATCACTAAATTATGCACTTAATCATATTATCTTACATATTTTGAAGCCAAATTATTATGTAATTACGATCCTTAAAAATATTTGTCATTTTAAAGTTACATAACATTAAATTGGTCGTGAAATGTACCAGCAACATCCACAAGAAAACATGCTTCATCAATTTACACCCAACGGCAATAGGGCGGGGGCGCTACTATGACAGGGGCTGTGACAGGCTCCACTTTGGAGGGGGCACCAAATATGCACCCTATTACAAGGCCTGTCAAAAGGGAATCCAACTTCCATCATAAAAATATTACTCCCTTCGATAGAGCCAATTGGTTCAACTTCCAGGCAACTCTAGTGCAATGGGGGGTATGTTTGGCATTTGTGAAGCTACTTTTTATTTATATGTTTTGTGAGGCACAAGTATTATTCACTTATCTACTTTTATTTTAGGGCATATTTGGTTTTGATTATGAGAATCAAATTTTTAACTGTTAGCTTGAAAAGTAAGTCCTATTTATGAGTAAAGATGTCAAAAATGATGACTAACTATGTTAAGTAACGATTAAAAAATTGATTTTTATAGACAACTGTTTAGAAAACTTGTCAAATCAATTTGGGGAATTTTCTGACGCCAAGAGGACGTATAGAAAGATTGCTTTTCAAGTTTGAAATGCACGTGTTAATTTGAATAGAGCATTTGCAGCTGTTCAAATTTTCCCTGTTCCGTGACCGCTCTCCGCCCAGGATAACACTTACCTCGTATTAGATGTGTAGTACTTAGGGGATGTTTGTGCCCCATTATTTGTGAAGAATGTATTATGAAATAGTGATTGATGTTGAAATATGTAGTTAAAAAAGAATGAAAATTTTTTAATTTATGTGTAATATTAATTTAATGAAGAATTTGGGGTTAAAAATGAGTATTGTAGAAAAAATAATGTTGTATAATATAAACAAACAACTGCGAAATAGGACATATTTGACATGATTTTTTATTTTACCTTTAATTCCTCTAAAAAAGCTTTTAAAAAAATTACTTTAATTTTTGTTTAGAAACTAATTTCTAAAAGCTTTTTTAACTATAAAAAATATTTTGATAAAATTAGCCTAGGTCCAAAAGTAACTTTTCGGTCTCAAACGCTCATTTAGCTGTTCAAAAGCTATGCCAAATTGGTCCTTAATATTATCAAAATCACAAGCTGAAATTTTTGAAATATTAGAATTGTAGAAAATCAAGAACTTTCAGATATGGATTCACTTAAGCCCTGAAATAGAATCTATATAGGAGGAAATAAAGAATCTCTATGTACTCCTAAGTGAAAAAATAATACTCCCTCCATCGCATAAAGATACTTCTATTTTCCTTTTTCGTTTGTTTCAAATTATAGTCCTATTTATTATTTGAGAGTATATTTAATATGTTAGTTTCCTAATATGCCATTATTTAAAATGCTTTGTTATCACAATGCCCTTGTTTGAGCCTCATTTTGGAGGAAAAATTACATTTTTAAATAGTGTATTGATGAAAAATGTATGATTAAAAAATAAGAAAAAATTTTAAATTTACAGTGTAATATTATTTTATTGAAGAATACATGATTGAAATAATATCAAAACACTGTTGAAAATGCATTTTTTTAAAGAATGGGGCTCAAGCAAGGACATAATTTAATTACCTTCAATATTGATTACATTAATGTAAGAGTATATTAGGAAAATTGATAGTATAATCTACCGTTTCAACTATATTAAGGGTGTGCTTGATAGGGCCATTCAATGGAAAATAAAATTCCACCCAAATTGTAGTTTTTGATAGCACACTTTTTCCATGGAATTCATTTTCTTGATTGTCTTGGGAGTTGTTCTTTTCTTGGTTTTTCACCCTACTTTGATGGTTTTTTTTTTTTTTTTTTTTTTTTTATAAAAAAAATTTTAAAAATTTAAAAAAAATTTTTAAAAATTGTCCTGAAAATTGTTCTTTTCTTGGTTTTCCATCCTACTTTGATGGATTTTTTTTTTTTTGTAATGAAAATAAATTCTAAGAATTATTGTAAAAAAAATATTTCCTTTAACTGACAATTTCTATATAAAACAAAGACAAACGATCAACAAAATATAGATGATTTTCTTGATTTTATTTTTTTTGTTGACAATGAAAACAAATTTCAGACCCAATACCAGTAAATTATATCCCTTTAATTGACAATTTTCATGTAAAACAAAGTCAAACGAACATAAAAAACACTTTTATTTCAACATTTTCCACGTGAAAAATTATATCAATCGAACACAATGATTTACAATTTTCAGGAAAATAATTTCTAGGCAATTCAATTCACTTAAATTCATTTTCAATTCAATTCATTTCAATTCCATCTTTGCAATCAAACGGACCCTAACTAAATTTTCTTAATCCGTGTGAAAAAAGATATAGGACTATTTTTATGGGATGGATGCAGAGTGACGTTTGTCAACATCAGGAAATGTTTATAACAGGCATGGGAATGAACTATTGATGTCCTCTAGGTTAGAAACAAATTAATAGTGTTCCTTTAAAATCCAAACAATTTGCTGACTACATATCTGGATTATGTCAATATTATTCACCGGGCCAGATCAATCGATGAACCTACTAGGGAAATACACAACATAAATGAGTTAAGCAAATAAAAGCCTGACAATCATGTTATCGAAATGCACCGGCAAAGTTCCTGAATTCAAATTTCAAACAAAAGTAGTTGAAGTGCTCTTCTGATCTTTAAATTCTCTTATAGAAGCATAGTTGAAGTTGGTCAATGAGAAGTTAGATAACATTGCCAGAGCTCGTTTGTCCTCAGCACTGTAAACTTGGTTTGCTTTTCTGATACGGATGGCATTCATTCTCTGATGCCTACTACCACTCATCACATACCCAAGAGTCTCAAACTTCTGAATCTCCTCAGCCGAAAGGCCAACTTCGCCTATGTGTGGAATATGCTTACTTCGCTGAACATACTGTGCAATGGCATCACCTTCACCGGGCCTAAGTGCACCACCATAGCTAATGTGCCCTTCTGCTGTTGGCAAAGGCATTAGCCCAACATCTTGTTCATTTCCAGTCAGTTTCTTTCTAGACTCAATCAATTCCTTAAACAACTCTGCTTTACTTTTGTCACGCACTTCAGCCTCATCTACCTTCTGCTTAGCAGTCTTTCCATCAATTTCAGAATCAGAACTACTCTCATCGGCATTGGAACTCTCGTTGTCAGATTCTTTTCTTCTTGCTTTTTTGAGAGGCGAGCTTCCCCTTCTTTGACTTACATGATCACTAGCATCGGAATCCTCAGTTTCACTCTCGTCAGTCTCGCTTTCACTTGAATTGCTCCTCCTTCTAGTATTGCTCTTCTTCCTCCTCCTCCCAGACCTCTTACTTTTCCTACTGCTCTTTTTCTTTTTGATTTTCTCTTCCGCCTTCTCCTATTTTATTCTTCCGAGTCGTCATCCTCACTGGACTCCTCTGACCCTCTCTCGATCTCAGATACAGATTTTGATCTCCTCCTGCGCCTAGAATTCAACTTTCTACTCTTCCTCTTCTTCCTTGACAACGAGTCATCTGATTTAGATTCAAAATGCTCAGGCTCCTACTCAGATTCACTCTCTGATGAATCGCTACTCAAATCTTTTCGAACTAGACTTCAATTTATCATCCTCTCTGTTCTCTTTTTCTTCTTCAGTTTTCCTTGTAATTTCATCCTCAGGTTCCAAATCCGAGTATTGGTTTGATTCCCTAGGAGGGCTAGGAGTAGAATTTTCAGTTCCTGAGTAATTTTCTCAATTTCTGGCAATTAAGCCTCCTGTACTCTTCAAATCCAAAGCTTTTCAATTCTTCATCCGACTCAGACTCCCCATGACGGCCATTTTTATAATCGCGATTGAGAAACGGTTTCTTTCAGTCATCATACCTATTCCTATTTCTTCTGTCGAACTGTAGGGTTTCAGCGGGCCTCGGGCTACGTCTAGGGTACGAAGAATAATCGGGAGAAGAGCAACAGTACCTGTTGTAGCCATTGCTGGGTGGGCTACGACTGTAGCTTGGACTCCTGCTTCCGCTAATGCTAAAATACTCTGGTGAGAAGGGGCAGGTGAACAATAAAAGGAATGGAATGTTGGAAAAGAGATGAACTCTACTTGGCAGATCGTTAAACACAATGAGCTTCTTGTGTTGAAACGTGGGAGGGATCAGAAAGTATTTCCCTTTCCTGAACTTGGTATTTCCCTCAGAAACCAAGTTATATTGTGTGGCGGCTGGAAATTTTAATGTTGTTATGGAAGAGGTTGTGGAATGTTTGTATATTGTCATATTCAATGAGGCACACTCATGTTAGTGACACAGACGGAGCGAGGTGGAGATTTGTACCTCTCTATAAGAAGCTTGTGAATAACTGGCTTTATTACATCCAAATTTAAATGTCAAAAAATGAGCAAGTTTTAGTACCTGTAAGAACATTAATTTGTGCAAATTATTCAAATAGGTAACTATCAAAGACTTCTAATCTCTCAAGTGTTATAGAAGAAACCTTTCGATTTCAAGGCTCTCAGAACAAACAGAAGATACCAGTGAACCCCATACAGAAATTTGTGGTATCTTAGCTTGGCTAATCATCTCCTCCAACAACATAACGGCTTTATACGGCCTTCCAATTAGGCAAAGTCCCTGTATAAGTTTAGTGTATGTTTCACCTCCGGGCCAGTAAGAGTGAATTAGCATCTGCTCCAACATCTGACTAGCGTCTGAGTATTTACCATCGTTACATAGTCCATCAACAAGAATCTCGTATGTTTCCTGGTTAGGAACACAGGCAACCTGCCTAGACATCTTGTCAAAATACCCTAAAGCCAAATCGGATTTTCCTTTGTTACAAAGACCTCTTATTAAAGTATTATAAAACCTAACAGTTGGAACACAGCTATTCTCCACCATCTCAATATCAATCACGTCCACCACTTCATCAATCGTTCCTGATGTAAATAATGATGCGACCTTAGCTTCGTAAATTAATGAAGATGGTCTTAATCCTCTGTCGTACATTTCTTTGAGCACTTCATCACCCTTATCAATCTTTCCTTCAGAGTAAAGATCAACCGCCAATGACCTGTATGCATCCCAACTTGGAACTGTGCCTTTGATCAAAGCCTTGGTGATAAATGCCTTTGCATTATGGGTACTTGCTTCACATTCATGATTTCCTTGGCTTAGATCAAGCTGTTTTTGGCATCGCTTTGGAGCCTTGAGCCCTTTTTTCAAGACTTTACCAAGTATTGCCACAGCCTCGTGGACCTCTCCATTGTCACACATAGCATCCAACAGAGTTCTATATATTGCAACATCAGCACCACTGCCCTTCTGAGAAATCCTCCACAACATAGAATATAACAAATGGGTGGCCTCAGTGAGTCTTCCATCTTCACACAAACCCCTCATCAAAGTCAAATATGTTTCCCTGACCGGATAGCAACATAGATTATCCATTTCTTGGAAAATGCACAATGCAAGATCAGAACGATGTATACGACAAAGACTATACATGAGCAAATTCAGGGCATGAGTCAGAGACTTGACTTCCCATCGGCAGGAATTCTCTAAAAAAAGGTGATAAGTGGTTTCTAGTTTGTCTTCTTTCACTAGCATCCTCAAAAGAGTACTGAAAGATTCTGTCCAGTCCACACAATTGAATTGTGGAAGACTTCTGAATAGAGCAATTGCTTCATCTAACAAACCTGCTCTTGCATAAGTTTTAATTGCACCTGCAAATACTGAATCTCGACACGCACAGGAATCCTCTTTCATTCTATAAATTACCTCTTTCATCTCAGCCACTCGTCCTGACCTTCCTAGGATGTCAATCATGGCACCATATACTGGACCATTATGGTGGTAGTTTGGGTATCTGTTTTTTGCTTCACCGAAGATCTCCAAAGCCTTTAGAGGGTTCTTCTGGTTTCGTATCAGCTGTGAGAGATAAGTAGGTGTTAGATGCCTTGGCCATCTGATACTCATGGGTTCAACACCTTCAATCTGTTTTATGAATAAAGGGGATGAAGAAAAAAGATCTTTAGTATTAGTAACAACAAAAACAATATATCCTAAAACCCAAACAAATCATGAGCAAAAACCAAGATAAGAGTAGTATCACACCACTGGTATTGGAATTTTCTCAAACAAGCAAATTATTATATGCTGGATATTTATCGTTCGCACTTGAGAGTAATCACCAAACACCTTATAAGCCTGTTCTTGTTCTTAATTTCGAAACCCTATCAGATTCTTGCCATTAGATGCTCAAGTACTGTACAATGTTTTCAGAGCATTTAATTAAATTTAAAAACTTGTCAAGAACCTTACTGAATGTAGATTTTTGTTCAGTGTTTAGAAGGTCTTCTGCAACTACTTCAAACAAACTTCTAGGCGAAGCAGGCTTCTCAAATATAGGATAGGTGGAGTATCTGTCACCCCTAAAATTACATCAAAACAAAATAAAATTTGCAATCTCAGAGAAACAAAATTCAAAAACTAATTTTACATTTAAACCAATAAAAACAGAATATACACAAAAAAGGGGGGTAGGGGAAAAAAACAGCAATACCTGTGAGCAAAGCTTCTGGTGTCTTTGTCGAAAACACGCGACGTGGACCAATTTCAGGATAGAAACTCGACAATTTCCGAGCTTCATCCCCTCTACTGACATTCTTAACCCCTTTGCATAATTCCTTGCAGAAAATCTGTCAAAAGAGGCATTTGAAGAGCATTTGTTCAGGGTATTGCCAAATTCAGTGTCCCAAAACCTCCATTACCCAATTTTTCACCTTGTTCTTTTGGGTTGAGGTGCATTTGCTGTGGCGCTTTTGGATTGGCGGTGGTTGCAGTGAGTGGATTGAATGAGATTAGCTGGGGACAATGAAATTTTTTTCGTTCTCTCTAAATTTTTTTGTACCTTTCAAGCAGGACTTATTTGGACTTCTAAAAAGGTTGGAACTCCCCCTTCAATTTTCTCTTTTTTCTTTCTGTTTTGTTATTTTCTTGTCCTTTTCCTAATCTTATGCCCGTGCAAATTGTGTTATTTTTTAAAATAATATTAGTGTATCTAGCGTTAAGAATTGATGTACATTAGATTAGATCAACAAATTAAACTCAATACAATCAGGTAAATTTACATATAATATTATCAAGAAAGTACAGTCATAAAGCATCTAAAGAGCATAACGAAATAAAGGTAAACTTTGATGCTGACAAAAAATAATTAGCAAACACGAGTTAAGTGTACAAGGGGAATTGAACAACATGCTAGCATCCTGGCCAGAGATGGCACCTTCTCATTAATCTCCTTTGACACAATATTAGATGTTTAGCTTGTAGATAGCTTAACTTATTTACATTCTTCCATTATCAATTGTAATCACAAAATTATATGTATATAAAACAGAACTATTCACGATGTGCTTCGATCGTCGATCATCAACAAAGAAGTTGTTGGTGTCATCAGCATAATTTTTCTATTAAAATTTTATTTCACATCCAACATTCCAACTGATGAGTCATAGAGTTAGTGCTCGAACTCGACCTAATCAGCCGGATCTCAACCTCTCACATGTCGCCCACCTATGAGGTCGGGCTACTTAAAGGTCGGGCCTTATATTTTGATCGGTCCATACTAGTTGTACCGGGCCCTGAGTCTAGCCACGCGACATCTGGGAAAGGAATGTCCTATTCCAACCGAAATTCCTTAGGATCCTTATCCTAACCATCCAACTCATTCCCTTTGTGATTCAAACTCAAATGGAACACCTTGAATAAAACTCAAACACCTTGCCCAATGAAGAAAAAGACTACAGGTAGTAAAATTGTTCTATAACTCTACCACCAACACCTATAAATACGTGGCCAAGACTCAATATTTAGGTACGTTTTTCATTGCTTCTAAATCATATCCTTACGCACTGAACTCCCCATCTGATTTAAGTATCGAAGGGATGACGAGAACACACCTTGTTGTCTTTGTTTCAAGTATCAAAAGATCATTCGTGTTCCCTTGTCTCGGAATTCAAGCTTTCAGTTCGAAGTCTATCAGGTATGATTTTTGGTAGTATCATTGGCGCCATCTGTGGGAATCACTACCAAAAGTCATGGTTAACACAAGTTCAAGTCTTCCTTCAGCAAGCTCATCCGTTCCAAACAATCCTCTCCCTCCTGAGGAACGCCCTGTCCCTTAAGAAGAATCATCAGAGATGCCAACATCTCAACCAGCCGTTGTCACCATTGGAGCTTTTGAGGAGCTCCGCCAAAAAGTAGCCGCACTGACCCAATTGTTAGGCCAGAGGATTCGCACCCGTCACATATCTCAACTCCTGAAAGTGATTTTATGACAGATACCCAAGTTCGAGCTCCACACGTAATTCATGAAGACGGTGGGGTTGGAACCTCAGGTGCGCCTCCGATGGCCTCAAACTCGAGGTCTGTCATAATGGATTCTACTAAACTCCATAGGATTATTCAATAGGAAATAGCAACGGGTATGCAACAAAACACCCAGGCAACAACAGGATTCACCCTTAATACGCCATTCACCCCAGAAGTTCTCTCATATCCCCTTCCGGACAGGTTAAGGTATCCTCGGATAAAGGAATATGATGGGACAATCGACCCCGTTAACCACCTCAATGTATACACGAATATCATGAACTTATAGGTAGCACCAGATGCACTGATGTGCAAAGCCTTCCCTTAGACCCTCACTAATGTGGGTAGAGATTAGTTCTCGTCATTGGAGCCCAACTATATTACACTTTCTTTACAAGCAGCAAGCGAATCAGGAAGACGGCCACATCGCTCATGCAGATACGCCAAGGGCCTAATGAAACGCTCCACAATTGCATGACCAAGTTCAACAAAGAAAGGCTTCAGATTCCAGATCTACATATCACGGCTGCAGTGTTTGTTCTGACATATGCCATAAGGTATGAAGCATTTAAATCTCTCAAAAAGTTTCCCAGAGCCAGTAATCGATCTTCTCTGAGAAACACATCAAGATGGAAGAAACTTTGGTCCTGAAGAGGGATGCATCATCTTCAGCTATGCTTAATAATAAAAGACCGCATGAGCTTAACCAACATCATGACATCCCTCGAGGCAAGCCGAGGTAAGACCCCATGTTGCAACCTTTACTCTCCTGAACACATCAAGGTCCTGTAAGTATTATGCTCTAGGTCCAATCAACTTTGGACATACATATTTTTATATATAATTAATGCAATTAAATGGCAGATCTATTATTTAATTAATAGACAATTAAATAAATAATAGAGTTCGTAGATTCAAATATTTGTAATTTGTTAAACACAAGGAGTTGTGATTGTGAGATACAAATTACATCTGATTGAATCTTAAATCATCCGTGGTCGTAAGTAATAACGAGATACGGATATCGTCATTACGGATAGACCATCACGTGTGGCATTTCTTACTTGTGAAGTAAGTAGCTGATCTCACAAGTTAAAGTGTGGTAACACTTAAATGAACACGTGGATGTTTTGTTATAGAACAAAACATTGGAGACCCGTCGAGAGATTCCACATGGATAACTATCTGAGTATCAGTGGTTAATTTCTAACGTTCGATACTGGAATTGGTTCTTTGACTTGAGGTCGTCATGGTACCTTATATGAGGACAGTCATACTTTGACGATGTTGGATGTTGCTCTGAAAAGGGCCGCTAATACGACATCGTTCGGGTACGTCAAGAATCGTATGAAGGTTGTGATTGATCAATAAAGGATTCGTTACTCTTAGATAGTAGGAGATTATGATCTGCATTTCATTCAATTAAGTCGATGATGAAATTCTTAGCCAAGGTGTACTCATAAGTCAAAAAAGAGTTTTCGACTTATATTGACTTAATAGTGGAGTGAAAGATAGGATCGATGATCGAGATTGACACAATTCCATATCTCGTAATTGATCGGATCATATTGACGAAGGGATTATAATTTCACGGTAAACGAACGAATTTGATTTTGTCATACCACGTGACATTTTCCGTCACATGTATTGCCCTGACACATTGACAGATGTCAATCAGGGACCGCGAGTGTGAATTGACGATAAATTAAAATGGTGTTTTAATTTATCAATTTTGATTAGATCAAAATAATATTTCATGTTGTTAGGCATCGTGGTAGGAACCTAATGGGTCGCACACAAAAGAGAATTGGAAGATTGCAAATTGCCAATTGGTTAATTTAACAATCGTTGGATAAATTAATTAATTGGATTTGTTATTTATTTTCCCGAATTAATTAATTGGATTAATTAATTCATGGGCCGGGTTTAATTAATTGGATTAATTAAATATTGGACCGGACCGAACCGAGCCCATTTGGGTTTATATAAATACATGGCTAGGGTTTGAGGTCCATATGGTTTTCATTATTCTTGCTGGCACAAGAGAGAAAACCCTGGTAGCTGCAATCTTGTTCTCTGTGTGGATTACCTTTGGAGGCTGGACAATTGGACAGCTGTGGATGGCGAATCAAGATTGCGGGAACGAAAAGAATAGCAAAGAAGTTTGCAGATCTGGAAAAGGTACAATCTTATCACAATTTCTATCTAAACACAAAGGCGATTCTTGGTGGAAATCGAAAATTATTTTAAATTTCGCTGTGCATGTATAAGTAGATTCCCAACAGTGATATCAGAGACTTCTTTGTGTTTGTTAGGAATTGATTTAAATGTTGGTGAAATCAAAAGTTGATTTTGTAATTTCTTGTTTCTGGCAATTTATGAAAATTTGATATTTATGAAATTAAGGGACTCTGTTGGAAATTTTAAACTATGGTCAATTTGCAATTTTGAAAAGGTAATTTTGAATTTAATTTTAAAATGGTTTTAAATTTGTTTTTAAATGCGTTTGACCTAAAATTTCAAATTGGACCCGTTTAAAATTTTAATTTAAATTGACGATTTTTTATATTTTCGTTAAAATATGATTTTAACTTAAATATTAAATTTGACCCTAAATTGAATTTTATTTTATTTAGGAGTTTCATCTTATATTAAAATATTAATTCAATTTAAATTAAAGTTTGACTTTAATTTAACACTTAATTAAAATTTGATTTTAACTGGTTATTCACCCGAATATATTTTCGAAATTAGAATTGGATTCTAATTTTACATTTAATTAAAATTTGATCTTAATTAAATTGTCACGCCCTAAATTTCTTCTTGGAATTAGAATTTGACTCTAATTTGCTATTTAATTAAAATTAGATTTTAATTAAATCAATTCACCCTATAATTTGTTCCAATTAGAATTAGACTCTAATTTGATGTTTAATTAAAATTTGATTTTGATTAAACATGTTCGCCCTAAAATCTTAGATTTAGAGTTTAGACTCTATCTTTACCATTTAATTAAAATTTGATTTTAATTAAATTCATTCGCCCTTAAATATTGGAATTAGAGTTAGACTCTAGTTTTGTCATTTAATTAAAATTTGATTTTAATTAAATTCAACCGCCTTACATTTTGAAATTAGAGTTTGACTCTAATTTGATGTTTAATTAAGATTTGATTTTAATTAAATAATCCCACCATATAATTGTTGAATTAGAGTTGGACTCTAATTTGTTATTTAATTAAAATTTGATTTTAATTAAATATTCCCACTAATTAAATAATCGATTAATATGATTAATTAATTATTTAATTATTCCGATCCATTTGTCTAAAAGAGTTTAGACGATTTAATTGCTAGAAACTTGAAACTTATTTGCATATAATATTAGATATTATATAGGTATACATTTATGTGATGAATGTATTATTAGTGGATGATTATGGACTCGATCATATGGATGTGTTGATTGGTTAATTTTTATTTTTGTCATTTTATGGGCCTGCGAACTCTTAATTGTTTTGGGCCTGCGAGCTCGTTATTATTGTTATTATTTTGGAGCTGCGAGTCCATTATTATTATTGTTACTATGGGCCTGCGAGTCCAATTTCATTTAGGCCTGCGTGTCAATTAGTATATGATACATGTTGAAATTTGACTAATTGATGAGATAAGAAGAGGTGGAGACCATGGAGATGGTGCATTGACACTGTTCAATGCCATACCCCCTAGGAATTGACCAACTAGTCTTCCTTATGGCTCGGGAAGCCTAGATAGTAAAATTTCATTATCGTCCACACTATTATATATATATATGCATATAATAATAATAATAATAATAATATATGTATATGATTGTATTGTTGTTAATGAGACTCATGAATGCAAAATCCCTCCATAAAATATTAAGTCACATTTGTAATCGCGTTCCATCATTATAGTGAAAAATCAGAGTCCTAAATCATCTCAACTTGTTGAGTACATTCAAGGCTGGTCCATTAGGGATATGTTTGACACTATGAAATATTTGATATTTCTGAATGATAGGTTTGACTTAACTAAAATTTATCTTTTGTTGAGTACACTCAAGGAGATAAATTTTCGAGGCATGTTAAGCTAACACATAAGATGTGTAGTTGTCAGCTTAATGATCTGAAAGTTGTATGGAAATACAATTGATAATAGTATCTGCCCAAATATTATATTAGGGCTTGTTGAGTACACTCAAGGTCTTAATATAATAGATGGGATCCCAGCCCACTGGGAGTCAAGCATGGACTCCATAAATTTATGTGAGACGGTCATAAATTTTATTTAAACAGTGGGAGCATAATTAATTTAATAAAAGACTATATTAAATTAATTGATGCATTTTATATATTATTCTTTCCTTTTTGTCATTTATATTTATTGAATCTGAATAACCATATGTTTTGAATGGCATACTAGATGCTAACAACCAAACTATATTTTCTTAATTGACACTGCAATTTGAGAATTGTTCTTATGCATGAGAAAATTGGTCATGTCTTTGAGTAGCCCTTTCCAGAGACACCTGGTGATGAATCGATTAAAGAAGAGGTGGCTACTATAGTAAACGCAGTGATGATAATAGTACTGTAACATATGTGATACTTGTAACTATGTCACTAAGTTACAAAAGCGACTTGAGAGTATAGATGTTGACACATAATCCTTCATTACAAAGGGTTGTATGATAATAATCGTGTGTGGAAGGATATGAGACTTTTGAACAACTATACGGGTGCAAAATGACAGAGTAATCTTCAATCGATACTTAGACACTGAAGATGATTGACGTTGAGAAATGTCTCAATTGAGTTCAATACAAACCATGAACTAAGTAGTGACTTGGTTCTGCAATCTCTGTCAGAGAAAGCTATTCATAACTAATTATGAATTTAACGTGAATAAGCTTGAATGCACAATTATTGAGTTGCTTAATATGCTTAAGACTGTTAAGCCCAACATCGAAGTTAGTAGTGGGCAAGTCATTGATTCCTCTAAAAATATTAAGAGGAAGGGGCTTTGTGAAAGCGTCCAATATGGTCAAGACAGTGTAAGCAAAGGACAATACCAAATATAATGACCCTTGGTTTTATTATAGAATGAAAGGTCATTAGAAGGAATATTGTCTGACTTACGTCTACTTCACAAGTTTTTTAGGTATCTGATACCAGATGTAAATCCCATATTTATACAAATATGGAGAAACTAAATAGAAGTATACTACTGCGAAAGGAAAAAGTTAACCTACATGATGAAGATGAGCAAATATTGCTGCATTGCCTGTAGGAGCATACTTCTTGCCGTTGCCCTTTGACTTAGTAATGGAATTAGAGAAATGTTGCTTTGTACCCACCATAGCTAGAACATTAAAATGAATTTCATGTTCAGACATGAAGCATTTTAATGTTAAGGACAATTGTTGTTTCTGCATATCTTGATTAATATCTTAATAGTTGTGGTAAGTTACAAAATAACATTTGCATTCTAAATACTAAGAATTCTATAATGAGTATAGAAATTATAAGGTATAAATGCGATAATCTAATTATTACCGAGATCTGGCATGACAGACTTTGTCATATAGATAAAAAGTAATTCCAAAGTTACATAGAGATATATACTTGAGATTAACTGATTTTGACAAGTACAATTTATGCATGTCTAATACAATGACCAAATCTTCTTTTATTTGAAAAGAAGAAAGGTCAGCATAATTACCGGTCTAATGCATAGTGATGCATATGGACTCATGTCAAAAGATGCCAGGTAATGTTTCTCTTATTTCATCAATGATCATGTATACTTGATGAAAACTCAAACATGAAATTCTTGAAAAGTTTAAGGGATTCACACTAGAATTAGATAAACAAATAGGTAAAGATACCCACACATTAAGATTCGATCAAGTGAGAGTATCTTAAAGATAAAATTTAGATAATCTAAGAGAGAATGAGATTCTCGTGCAGTGGACTCCTTCATATACACTGCAGCAAGGTGGTGTATTTAAAAGGAGGAATCGTTAATTATTACATATAATGCAATTAATAACAAGCCATGCAAATTTCTCAAAATTGTTTTGAGGTCACGCATTGATTGCAGTGTGCGACACACTAAACCATGTCCTATCTAAATTGGTTAACAGAACTCCATACGAGTTATGGAAAGACAATAGTCCCAATTTATCTTGTATGAAAGTTTGGGGTCATGACGCTTATTTGAAGCGCCTTAAATCGGATAAGTTTGAGACCGAATCCGATAAATACATATTTGTGAGATATTCAAATGAGACATTTGAATATAAATTCTATTGTCATGAAGAAAGTCTTCGCCTCATGACATATCGTCTTCTTAGAGAAAATGTTTACTCTTGGAGAAGACAGTGAAAGTAAAATAGAATTTGAAAGAGTTTAAAAGTCCACAGATATAGTTAACCAAGTAGATACATTCGAGTTTGATCCCATATCTGATAATGGACATACTTTGGATCAGGAAGTAAAAACTCATGAGGACATGACAGCTCTATGTAAATTTAGTAGGATCATTCGACCTTCAAGAAAGTGCGAATCCATGATCATTAATCAGGTATTAGTGATCCAGGATAATGAATCTGCTAGTTGCAACAAAATAAAGTCAAGTATTGACTTAAAAGAGACAGCATAAGGCCATGATACTCGAGATGAACTCGACGTATGTGAACAAGGTTTGGACCTTGATTAAGCCTCCTGATGGAATAAAACCCATAAGGTTTTGTAAATAGTTTACAAGGGAAATGTTGATATGGAAGTGGATATCCATATATACAAAGTAAGGCTAGAAGCAAAGGTTAAGTGTTGACCTTGGTGAAACTTTTCTCCCGTGACCTTGCTAAAGTCCATTCGGATTTTATTTGCAACAGTTGTATATCGTAACTAAAGGTTAAGATAAATCTCTATGGAGTTGAAATCTTCGATTTGATGGAAAAAGTCAAAGTGTTTGATTTTATCAAATTTGAAGACGAATTATGTATTTACAAGAAGATAGTGGGAGCATTGTCGTGTTCCTAATATTATAGAAAACGACATCCCTATATTTCAATCGTTGAAATAATGGTTGTTAAAGGATTTATTCATAAACGAAATGGGATAAGCAACTTGATTTATAGAGGCAGATCTAGAAGATTGCTTAACTCATCCCAATTTACATAGATGAAATCTTGAGAAGATTTCATATGGAGAAACTGGTTTACTCTTAAGCGGTATGTTGGAAAGGTTCCAAACGTGAAGCAACCGTTGATTCAATAGTAGAAACCTAATACATGGATACTTCAGAAGTAGCAAAGAGTTGCAATATGGATCATGATGTTCATAAATGAACTTGGAGTAGTTCCTGATATTGTTGATCACATACAATAGTATTGTGATAACAATAGAGCCATTGCGAAAGCAAAGGAATTAAGGTCTCATCAATGATCCAAACATGTATTAAGGCGGTATAATCTCATCAAAGAGATAATACATAGAAATGATGTAAAGAGAAGAGCAAATTTCCATATTTAATAATATTGCAAATCCACGGACAAAGAGTTGTCGTAGTATAAACATGATCGTCATATAGACTTATGATATTTGATACATAAGTGATTGGATCTAGTGCAAGTGGGAGTTTGTAAGTATTATGTCCTAGGTCCAATCAACTTTGGACATAAATATTTTTATATATAATTAATACAATTAAATGATAGATCTATTATTTAATTAATAGACAATTAAATAAATAATAGAGTTCGTAGATTCAAATATTTGTAATTTGTTAATCACAAGGAGTTGTGATTGTGAGATACAAATTACATCTGATTGAATCTTAAATCATCTGTGGTCATAAGTAATAACGAGATAAGGATATCGTCATTACGGATAGACCATCATGTGTGGCATTTCTTACTTGTGAAGTAAGTAACTAATCTCACAAGTTAAAGTGTGGTAACACTTAAATGAACACGTGGATGTTTTGTTATAGAACAAAACATTGGAGACCCGTCGAGAGATTCCACATGGATAACTATCTGAGTGTCAGTGGTTAATCTCTAACGTTCGATAGTAGAATTGGTCATTTGACTTGAGGTCGTCATGGTACCTTATATGAGGACAGTTATACTTTGGCGATGTTGGATGTTGTTCTGAAGAGGGCCGCTAATACGACATCGTTCGGGTACGTCAAAAATCGTATGAAGGTTGTGATTGATCAATAAAGGATTCGTCACTCTTAGATAGTAGGAAATTATGATCTGCGTTTCATTCAATTAAGTCGATGATGAAATCCTTGGCCAAGGTGTACTCATAAGTCGAAAAAAGAGTTTTCGACTTATATTGATTTAATAGTGGAATGAAAGATATGATCGATGATCGAGATTGACACAATTCCATATCTCATAATTGATCGGATCATATTGACGAAGGGATTATAGTTTCACGGTAAACGAACGAATTTGGTTTTGTCATACCACGTGACATTTCCCGTCACATGTATTGTCCTGACACATTGTCAGATGTCAATCAGGGACGGCGAGTGTGAATTGACGATAAATTAAAAGGGTGTTTTAATTTATCAATTTTGATTAGATCAAAATAATATTTCACGTCGTTAGGTATCGTGGTCGGGAACCTAATGGGTCGCACACAAAAGAGAATTGGAAGATTGCAAATTGCCAATTGGTTAATTTAACAATCGTTGGATAAATTAATTAATTGGATTTGTTATTTATATTCCCGAATTAATTAATTGGATTAATTAATTCACGAGGTGGGCTTAATTAATTGGATTAATTAAATATTGGATCAGATCGGACAGAGCCCGTTTGAGTTTATATAAATACATGGCTAGGGTTTGAGGTCCATATGGTTTTCATTATTCTTGCTGGCACAAGAGAGAAAACCCTGGTAGCTGCAATCTTGTTCTCTGTGTGGATTACCGTTGGAGGCTGGACAATTGGACAGCTGTGGATGGCAAATCAGGATTGCTGGAACGAAAAGAATAGCAAAGAAGTTTGCAGATCTGGAAAATGTACAATCTTATCACAATTTCTATCTAAATACAAAGGCGATTCTTGGTGAGAATTAAAAATTATTTTAAATTCTACTGTGCATGTATAAGTAGATTCCCAACAGGTCCAACATCCTAATAGAGCTCAAGGACCTGAAGGAGCTCAAATGGCCGCCCAGGTTGCGATCCCTACCCGATAACAGAGACAGGAACAAGTATTGCGATTTTCTTCGGTACCACAGACATACCACTGAGGATTACTTGGCTTTGAAGCTTGAAACTCTCATCAAAAGGGGATTTTCAGGCTCTTGCATCAGCTATGATAAGTGCCCGAGGAACAATCAAGATAAGAACAACTGCCAGGAAGGACCAAGAAATAAGCAGTCAGAGGCAGGGATTATCAACATCATTGTTGGAAGAACAGCTTCTGGAAGAGACTCCAACAGTGGACGCAAGAAATATGCAAGGCAGTCTCCTAGCATTACAACTATAGGTTTTGATTATACAGAAGACATCACCTTCGGGTCACATGATTTGGAAGGCGTATCCTTTCTTCATGATGATGCCCTCGTTATATCAGCCATTATCGCCAACTTTGAGGTCAAAAGGATTTTGGTAGATAACGAAAGTGCAACCAATGTACTATCTCATGAGGCCTTTATTTAGATGGTTATCTCAACCGAATAGCTCAATCCAGTTAGGACACCTCTTCAGGGGTTTGGACGAAGAGTCATTATTCTTGAAGGTATTGTGGGGTCACCCCTAACGTTGGGATTGGAAGGCCGATAAGTAACAAAGATCACAACCTTCGAAGTTTTCCATACCCCAATGACCTACAACACCATCTTGGAGAGGTCATTGCTTCATAGATTAGAGCTATTGTTTCAACTTTTCACTTAGCAATGAAGTTCTCTACGAGCAATGGAGTTGGAGTGGTTCGGGGTAGCCAGACACTGGAGCGCCAGTGTTATGTGACTAGTGTCCAAAAAAATAAGGGTGACATCATGCATCTATCAAAGCTCGAGCTCGAGCCTTAAAATCAGAGGAGACTTGCCCCAGTGAAGGAGCTAGTCGAGTCAAGCTCGGGCTTGGTAGGAAAGTCACTATTGGACGGGATCTTTATGCAACTACCATGGTAAAACTCATAAGCTACCTTTTCCACAACTTGTATGTGTTCACTTGGAAGGTCGAGGACATGCCTGGGATTGACCTTGAAGTAGCGGTGCACCGGCTCGGCATAAACCTTGACGTGAGATCTGTTAAGCAGAGAAAAAGATAGTTTACACCGGAACGACGGGAGGTCATACGAGAAGAAATTATCAAGCTCGTCAATGCACGGTTCATCAGGGAAGTATAGTATCCTTATTGGCTTGCTGATGTGGTCCTAGTCAAGAAGGCTAGTGGAAAGTGGTGAATTTCCATTGATTTCACTTATTTGAACAAAGCGTGTCCAAAGGATAGTTATCCCCTACCTCGAATTGACAACCTTGTGGATGGCAAATCGGGTCACTGATTGTATAGTTTTTTGGATGCTTTTTCAGGATATCTCCAAATACTCATGGCCGAAGAAGATCAAGAGAAGACCTCATTCATGGCTGATTTTGCTATCTATTGTTACAGGATCATGGCTTTTGGGCTGAAGAATACAGGGGCAACATATTAATGTTAATCAATAAGGTTTTTATCGACCTGATTGGGAAAACTGTTGAGGTATATGTGGACGATATGGTGGTTAAGAGCAAGGAAATGAATGGTCATATCTCTGATCTAGATGAAGTATTTGCCACATTGCGGAAGTATAGCATGAAGTTCAACCCTACGAAATGTGCCTTTTGAGTAGCGTCAGGGAAGTTCTTAAGTTTCATGATCACGCACAGGGGAATAGAGGCCAATCCCGACAAAATCCAAGCTTTGATATCTATAGAGCCCCTAGGAGCAAAAGGGACATTCAAAAGTTAACTGGCCGTGTGGCGACCCTGAACATGATCGCATCCCGGGCAGCAAACAGGTACTTCCCATTTTTCAAAGTGCTCAGAGGCAACCAAAGTTCTGATTGGAACAAAGAATGTGATCTAGCCTTTCAGGAGCTCTAGCAAGCATTAGCCACACCTTCTGTTCTTACCAAACCAAAGCCTGGTGACACCTTGCTACTATACTTGGCTGTTTTTCATAACATAGTAAGTGAGGTGCTGGTCAAGGAAAGAGGAAAGGTTCAGCGACCTATCTACTATGTCAGTTAAGTACTTCTTGATACAGAAACCAGGTATACACTTGCCGAACAACTGGCTCTTACCTTGGTAATAGCTACTAGAAAATTACGACAGTATTATCAGTCTCATCCCATTATTGTTCTCATCGATCAACCCCTCAGGCTCATACTTTAGAAGCCAGACGTTTTAGGAAGGTTGTTGAAGTGAGCTATTGAGCTTGGAAAGTTCGACATCGAGTTCAAGCCATGGCTTGCTATCAATGCGCAAGCTTTGGCCAACTTCATTGCTGAACTTGCTCCAAGGCCCTTGGGGCCCAGCGAAAATGGCCCAAGTAAGACCTTAAAAATTTGGGAGATCTTTGTGGATAGGGCATAAACAATTCGGGCTCAGAGGCCGGGATCATCATCATCAACCTGATACAGTGTGCACTTAGATTTGAGTTTAGGGTTACCAATAATGAGGCAGAGTATAAAGCTGTGGTCATAGCTCTTGAGCTTGCCAGAAGTCTTAAGTTGGAACATATCAAAGTCTTTAGTGACTCAGAGTTAGTGGTCAGTCAAATTGAGGGATCCTTTGAAAAAAAAAAAGACAAAAAGATGAGATTGCATTGACTAAGGGTACATGATCTGCAGAGGCAGTTCAAAAGTTATGAAATTTTGAAAGTAGCCAGAGCTGATAAGTCCAAAGCCAATGTACTATCCAGTCTTGTTTTCATGAGATAGATAGATTTGACAGAAATAGTACACGTTAAGATGGTGACAAAGCCTAGTATAAACCCGAAGCTAGGCATCATGGATATTGACCATGAGCCCTCCTGGATGGATCCAATAGTTGATTACATAAGCAATGACAACCTACTATCTAACCCCCGCACTACAAGGAGCTTTCGGACCAGAGCACCAAGGTATTACATCATCAGAAGATTTTTGTTTTACAGAAGTTTTACTCTCTCCTATCTGAGATACCTTAAACCCTCCATGTCTTTTCAAGCCCTAGCTAAAGTTCATGAAAGTATATGTAGAAATCATCAAAGAGCCAGAGCTCTTGCCTACAAATTGAGAAGGTATGGATATTACTAGCATACTATGAGGAAAGATGCAGTTGACTATGTTACGAGGTGCAACAAGTGCCAGACGTTTGTTAATGCCATACATATTCCCACGGAAGAGCTAACTTCTATCCATTGTTCGGTACCCTTCAAACAGTGGGGAGTAGACATCCTTGGACCTTTTCCCTTGGCCAGAGAACAGTTGAAGGTTGCAGTGGTAGTAGTGAGTATTTTACAAAGTGGATAGAAGTCGAACCCCTAGCAACAATATCAGAGACAAAATTTAGATCATTCATATGGAAGTCCATTGTTTGTAGATACGGAATTCCAAAGGTACTTAGAACAGAAGATGATAATCAGTTTGATAATCCCCAATTCAGAAATTTTTGTGCCAACCTTGGGATTGACCATCGTCTAACTTCAGCGTCACACCCTCAAAGCAATGGCCTTGTTGAAGTAACTAACAAGATCATACTGCAAGACCTACGAATGAGAATTGGGGATGCAAGAGGAGATTGGCTTGACGAGTTATGCTCCATACTTTGGGCATACAGGACTTCTCACAAAACAGCAACAGGTGAAACTCTTTTCAAGCTAGCTTTCGATCTGGAAGCCACGATCCCAGTTGAAGTCAACCTTCCCACATTGAAGAGACTCGAGCCTAGTCGAAAAGGCCAAACAACCGAGCATCTTAACTTACTTGAGAAAGTGAGAGAGTAAGCCTCACTTAAAGCTACAAGTTATCACGACAGAATAGCAAAATACTTTAACAGCAAAGGCAAGCCATGGAGGTTCGAGAATGGGGATTTGGTCCTTAGAAGATCCGAAGCAGCAGACCGCCACCCAGGTAAGCTTGGGCTAGCATGGAAAGTGCCTTTTAAAGTTATATGGAGGATATAAGATGGAGCATACAGTCTCAGAGAAACTTCGGGGAGACCACTCTCAAGATCTTGGAATGCAGATAACTTAAAAATATATTACAAGTAGCTGGTAGTAGCTATAGCATTTTTCTCTGGTATTTCGAGTTTCCATGCCCAGACTCCAAAGGTAGTTTTAGGGCTTGCTCGCCCGCATCGTTTTATTTTTCCAGTAGCTGGGGTTGAGGCACTTTTGAGCGCTTCGTTTCAGCAGCTCGGGCTAGGCACCCTAGAGCTCTTTCTCATAATAATATTCATTTTTTTTTTACTTTTTACATCATTCTCACAATTCTAACTTTGGCATAATGACGTGCTTCAAGCATGCAACCAACTCTCTTAACTTTGGCCTTAGCGACATGCTTTGGGCGAGCATGCAGTCGAATCTATACCTTGTGCAGCGCAAAGACACGAGATCGAGTTGAGGTCATCCAAGAATGCCCGACCTCAATTCATTAAAATAGTACACAATAAAAAGGTTGAGCTTGGGCGAGCCATAAATGACCACATCCCAAGCTCCTTGGTGAACAAAAATAAACAGTTACGAACTCATATTTGAAATACTTTTCACAAGTAGCTCGACCAATTCTAGTAACCTTCGCCTCTCGAGGATCAAATTACGCACAAAAATGTTACACTCAAGTTAAAATACTCAAGCCATTTGTCAAGCAAAACGGGTGCTTGAGCTATGACAGCTTGAACTACTACAATTCAAGGTACAAACTCTAGCTCAAAGAATCATATGAGACTCTTGTAACACACGAGTTTGAAGTACTGTACGTAATATGTAACGATCACAAGCGAGCTGAAGTGTTATACATTGTCTATCTCGATCTAAATCATTATACATACGCAACGATAATACACGAGCTCGAAGTAAAAAGCTTGACAACATCTAAACGCAATAAATATTATGCATGAACACTTATCAATTGCTTTAAAAAAAAAAAGGGATAAGCCCAGTTCGGGCAATATACTTCACAACTGAATAACAAAAAAGCAACAAAAGTGAAGTACGCGGTTGGGAGGCTTAATCTATGTCATTGGGTTGGCTCCATCTCCCTGTCGGGGGTCCCGACGTCGTCCTCACCATCATCTTCATCCTCGACCTCTGAGGCAGAAAGATCGAGCTTGTTCACCGTTTTCAAAAGCTCAGCGGCGGGCTTCAAATCTTCAAGGACCTTCTTCTGGAGATAAGATCGAGCAAGCCTTAGCCCATAGTGATACGAGCCCAACCTGTGCTATCCCAGTGAGGTCCCAAACTCATCTGACTGTTTGAAATCCTTGACCGCCTGGCTTTAGCTTTTATCTCCTCCTCCACAAAAGTTTTTCGGGACTGAAGAAGCTTGAGCTTCAATTCCTCAGCTTCTTCCTTTGCAACCACGGCCTCGTCTTGAGCCCTTTTGATGTTTACCCTAGCCGCCTTGTGCTTGAGAGCCCCCCACTTCTTCTCCCCCTCGAGCTCCTCCAACCCACTCAAGATGTTGAAGCCATTTAAGGTTAGCCCCTGGCCACACTCAGCGATTGCAAAAATAAATTAGATAACCTGACATTAGTTCGATCAAAAAAGATCAGAAAAACAAAAATAAGAAAGGGTCAAGTACACACCCTCAATGTCAGAATCTTGAGGGCTTTGATTCCTTTATAGAGGTCAACCTCCTTCTTATACTTATCAACGATCTCTTTTATCAGTGTGCACTCAGCATAGTCTTCGAGTGAGCTAGTAGGGATTGGGTCGAGGTCGGCATCGACGTTGGATCGTCCCAAGGTATAGATGCCAGAGCTTGGGGTTTCAATGTTGGTATGGGTATAGAGGTCGGGCTTCTAGACGTCGAGGTCTACCTCACTACGCTCGGGACAGCCATAGGCAAAACCTTCCTTGTCCTCTTTTTCCCTTTGGAGGGGGCGGAGACCTTGGGCTTTGGCCCCTTGGCCTTATGGTGAACATTGGCGAGCAGTTTAGATGGGTAAAAAGACATTTCTAAATCTGCAACAATAAAAACACAAGGCATTAGCTCAATCTAGAGGTCGATAATGCTACATAAAAAATGAAAGAATAAAGATCATACCCTCAAAGCCTCTCACGTTTTCCAAGTCGAGGATGTCATCTTCAAGTAGATAACTGATCTTTTCTACCAAGGGGTCATAGCTCACTAACCTCAAATTATCCCTCTCTAAAACATCGAAGTAAGCCTGCCCATCATTAAACCTATCTTTGTCAGGGATTTCCCACTTTGGGCTGAAAGGGTGGTCAGGATCCTGGGGTTTAACAAAAAAAAAAACCGTTCTTTCCAACCTCGAAGAAAATTCGAGGTTTCTAGCGTCCTAAACCCCCCCCCCCTTCATTGATAAATATACAAAATAGTTGTACTTCAGGGAAAATCTCATATTGAATACCATTTTTAGTAGGTCGAGTCTAGGTTCGACCTCGAGACATCTACACTAGATAAAGAAAAAGGTGTATTAGCAGCATCCATCTATTAGGGGTTAACTGGCCCAGACAAAAGTAGTAATAGATCAAAAATGAATGAAGAAAGGGTGGAGGGGCCACCTAAGCTAGGCCTTAAAGGCATCTGTAAAAAATATCATCTCCCGATCTTGAGCTCCTAATACTGTTTTAGTAGGCTCGGGGCCTTTATATCACCCGTGGGCATAAGCCCGAACTCCCTAGCCGTCTTAATAATCACGTGCTCCTTATATTTAGTGGGACCTTTTGGGTAAGATAGGACGGCCTCGTCCTTAATGTAAGACCTAACAGGAATTGCCATGGGGATAAGGGACGTACCTACGTTCTCGTGGCTACCGTTAGTGTTCGAACTACTGCTACTCTCATTAGACCCCTTACTACCACTACTATTTGACATGATACTAATTCGGATAATAAATTAGGAACTCAAACTCTTACTTCTTTAGATGATTGCTCACAAACTCACTATCCCCCAAACTCGAGCTCGATTTACTGACAGTTGAGAGTGAAACGTGAAAAGTAAAAATGAATGGTGGGGGGTATTTATAGGGGTCTTTCGCATGTCAACGGTCACTTAATCTTAGCCCTTGGGTTGGGATACGTGGCACTCATCTAAGTTCGTGTTTTGTTGATCCAACGCCTGTCTTACACTTGTCAAGCATCCTTTCTCAGTTTATTGTCGAGTACGAAGTTCAATTTTGGGCTACACCACTCTACATCTAGATTTGCAGGCTGATATTGCCCTACAAGATGTGATTCCGATGCACAGGGGCCTATGATTACTCAAAGAATTGGTGTCTGAACTTGACCTAATCAGCCTAACCTCAACCTCTCACATGTCGCCACCTATGAGGTCAAGCCACTGAAAGGTCAAGCCTTATATTTTGATCGGGCCACAGTGCTTGTACCAAGCCCTGTGTCCAACCAACGACATCTAGCACAAGAATGTCCTATTCCAATTGAAATTCCGTTTAATCCTTTTCCTAACCATCCAACTCATTCCCTCTATGATTCTAATTCAAATGGAATACTTTGAATGAAACTCAAACACCTTGCCCAATGAGGAAAAAGACTACAAGTAGTTAAATCGTTCTACAACTCTACCACCAACACTTATAAATACGTGGTCAAGGCTCATTATTCAGGTACGTTTTTCATTACTTCCAATTTATATCCTTACACACCAAACTCCTCGTCTGACTTAAGCATTGGAGAGGCGATGAGAACACACCTCGTTACTTTTGTTTCAGTATCAAAAGATCATTCGTGTACCCCTGGCTCGAAATTCAAGCTTTCAATTTGAGGTCTATTAGGTACAATTTTTTGTAACATCACCAACCATAATATAATCAAAACATTTTTACTGTTAGCACATATTCGTAAGTCACCAGAAAGCAAACGGGAAAATCATGGGACAAAAAAAAATAGAAATATTTGATCAAGTGGAAAGGTGGTCGATGACACTATACTTGATAGAGAAAAAGCCGAGGAGGACAGGTCTGCAAGGTTGCAACAAAACAGAGCCCGAGAAAGAGAATTTATGGATGTTGGCTAAAAAATATGGTCTCATGAAAAATGTCCCAAATAGCATAGGAAATGCCAGAGGAGAGATCTGTGGGCAACTCATGACGGCACAATATCGACAGTCAAATTGGATGTGAATGGGTGGGAATTGAGAAAGAAAGAAAAGGGAGTACAGACTTAGGAAAAAAACAAATAAAGCAAATTGTATTGGAAAATTCCCCAAGTACAAGGATTCTTTCACAGAATCCCTACAGAGCACCACCTGATTTGCAAAAAATTGTTTTTTTTTTTTTTTTTTTTTTTTTTTTTCACCTAAGATTTACGTTTGGTAATTGTCAATTGTGAGAGGTTAGGAAAGTGGGAGGTGACGTGGGTTAAATCTATTAATCCAACCAACTTTATATTCAGCCCACGTTTGAGCCCATCAAATTTCATCTCATTTTTTCCTCTCATATTTTCAATTACATAATTTTTCATAAAATAATATTACATATAAATCGAAAATTTTTCTTTCTTTTTCAATTACTTATTTTTAAAAAAAATACTATTTCACCGATTTTCATTTCAAATTTTTTTGTGATCTGCCAATGAATCGTGCCATGTGAAATACTGTACAAAATTGGCGGGCTGCGGGAATAGTCAAAGCCATGAATGTGCAGCTACTCAGATTAAGGAAAATTCGGTGCAGCTCTTGATATGCCAACCCGAACCTTCACTTCGATCGCCCTCACTGCCTTGGTCTCAATGAAGACGCTTACATGAATTTCTTTCCCTTCAATATTTTCTAATAAGTTAAGGGCATATAAAGTTAGATAAGTTACAATTTGATGGGACCCAATTCGCGTAATAACTCCGAAGAGGAGGGTCAGTTAAGGTAGTGAGAATATGATGCTAAATGCTCCACATTGGTATGTAAGACCAATAAATGGCAAAGATATTAAGAGAAGTTTTCATGCACATAGTACATTGCTTTGACCCACTACAATATGGGAATTAAAGTTGTACAATAAGATATTCATATTGCCAATTAAAAAACGACTTTTCAATGATGAGTTGTCGGATGTAGTTTGTCTAAGAGTCAATGTGCTCAAATTAATTGAGCAATGAAATTACGAGTGCTTATGCAACTTGAAGTATAGGGATCAATGAAGAGAAAGTTTCTTTCTTAATCACAAGAAAACTGGTTTCTGGTTGGTGATTCATGTTTTCCAATTCATGGCTAAAAAATATGGTCCCATGAAAAATGTTCCAAGTAGCATAGGAAATGACAGAGGAGAGATCTGTGGGCAGCTCATGACGGCACAAAATCGACAGTCAATTGGATGTGAATGCGTGGGAATTGAGAAAGAAAGACAAGGGAATAGAGACTTAGGAAAAAAACAAATAAAGCAAATTGTATTGGACAATTCCCCAAGTACAAGGATTCTTTCACAGAATCCCTACAGAGCAGCACCTGATTTGCAAAAAAGTTGTTTTTTTTTTTTTTTTGTCATCTGTCAATGAATCTGTGCCATGTGAAATACTGTAAAGAATTGGCGGGCTGTGGGAATAGTCAAAGCCATGAATGTGCAGCTACTCAGATTAAGGAAAATCTGGTACAGCGCTTGATATGCCAATCCGAACCTTCACTTCGATCGCCCTCCCTGCCCTTGATCTCAATGAAGACGCTTACATGAATTTCTTTCCCTTCCCTCCATACTGGTCTAAGGGCATCTCTCTTATTTGTAGTAGGAGGTCCTACTTTTTTTATGCCAATGTTGGTGATTGGAGATAACTCTCTTCAATTATTTCTGGGATTGGAGGGAGTAGGTCTTGCTTCCTATATGTTAATTCATTTCTGGTTTACACGACTTCAGGCAGATAAAACACTTTCGAGTCGCCCAGCTGACAACATGGGTTAGGCTATGAATGTATAAAAAAAAATTCCGTGAAAATCTCCCTGTATCTATAACATTACTCAATCATATTTAAACTGCAAGCAATATGGTTCTAAAATTTCGTGCAACATAAACTTGTGCACAATAATGATCTTTCTTGTATCATCAGAAAGAAACACAACTGATGCTAACACAACTTCAAATATATTGGTCGCTCGACTATAATTTGTAAAACCCGGTCGAGGTTCGTAATTAATGTAGAAAAACTATTGTATTGCTGGAAGTTAAAAGAGGAACACTTCCACTAATTCAAATCACATTATTTTAATTTTTCAATTAAAATCAAATCAACAACAGAAAGTGTTGAAAACTAACGAGCACATTGTTATTATGGTATTTTAATTATAGAATATATCTTTCTGTAAGATGTTAAATTATTTGACTTAGAAGTTTAACCTGTTAGTTAGGGCTACATTCGTATCATTAACACAACCCAGCAAGTGACAGGAATCATTTTCTCATCGAAGCCTAGTACAATTTTTAAATTGGTGGCAATCTACTCTGATTTGAGTTTAAAATCTTAAGTTGTTAGAAAGGGCTACATGTGGTTCATTCAAATATTGTCTTCAACAAAACTCACTCAAGTAGAGATGGGGTACATTAGTTTTCCATCAAATTGGTGACGGCACTCTAACTTGATCTAAAGAAAGCAATATGTTACATTTAAAAGGGGATTCAAAGATGCAGCAAATTCCCTGCTTTAACTTGCTTTGAAATGATTTTACAACATTCGGTTTCTATAGAAGTTCAAACAGCATAATAGTTTCAAGATAAATAAGTCAGAAAAAAATAAGTTTGCAATGTTCAGGTGATTTCTAGTCGAGGCACAGAAGTTCTACTGCAGATCTTTACTGAATGCAGAGTTAAATGATAACACCAGAAAGCCTAAACAAGAAACTTCAAAATTAAGCCGTAAAGATGCTTAACAAAACTTGATAGAATCTTAAGTTTTCTATTCAGCAGCAGGAACAAGTAGCAAACTCTAAACACATTCCATAGCATACATCAAGAAGTTGTTTCTCTCATCAACACCACATCATGCATGATAGAATGAATATAACGTGGATCAAGACGTCAAGGAGAATATAATTAATATGTTGTGTCAATAGCAATGAACTTAGAATATAATTAATATGTTGTGGCAAAAGCAATGAACTTCTCCTCTAAGACAAATGTTTATTTTATATAGAACGGAATCCTTAAGAGAGGAGTTGCGAAAGTTACACGTGTTTGAAAATTACAACATAATAGATATTAAAATGTGTATCTGAACTTCCCTTTGGACAGTGATCATATAGGATGATCCCATGCCTTCAGCGTAAACAGAGTCAGCATATCACTGGCCCGACCATCTTCTCCAGTTATTTTCCCTTGCAAGAAGGCAAAGGTTTTCCGCACAAGCACAAGTTGTGAGCATATGCAGCTGCACTGAAGATGTTATATGGTCTTCCTTGTGGTATCTCTCCACACAATCTATTTGCCCTGAAGCTTGCATGTTTCAATGCTTCAATTCCCAGCATACTATCTGGAATTTTTCCTGTAAGCCCATTGATTGACAAGTCTAGCCATTGCAACTTCACTAATAATCCTAAACTTGTTGGGATTGTGCCTGTTATTTGATTTCTTGAAATGTCGAATCTTTCAAGCTTAGCCAGGTCAGAAATTGAACTAGGAATATGACCTGCAATCCTGTTACTTCCTATGTTGAGCACCTTTAAGTTCAACCCACCACTGAATTCAGGAATGCTTCCAGAAATTTGATTTCTTGAGACATCAATAGCCTCCAAAAATTTGCTCGTCTTGTTGCTTAATATACTTGAAAGAGAACCAAATAGTAGGTTGGAATGGAGATCAAGGAAGGAAAGTTGATCAGGCAATCTGATTGAGGAGAGATCAATCTTCAATAGGTTATTAGAAATCTTGGCACTCTGCAAGCTCGACAGCTTTGTGAAAAAAGTTGCAATTCCATCAGTGAAATAGTTGTCGGACAGGTCTAAGCTGGTCAAGGAGTCGGGCCTCGTAAAGTTTGGGAGGGTTCCTCTAAGCTTGCAGCCTGCTAGATGGACATCAGAAAGTTGTCTATTTCTGATCCATTCAGGAACTGTCCCTAAATTAAGACTGTTGTAGGACAGATCTACGGATAGCAGAGAATGGAGTCCCTTAGAAAATGCTATATTAGGTAATGGATCCATAAGTACATTTCTAGACACATTAAGAAGCCATAAGTTCTGTAAGTTTGCAATAGATTCTGGAATCTGACCGGTAAGTTGATTGGCGTTCAATCTTAGTACAGAAAGAGACTTCAAATTGCCAATTTGTGTTGGAATTCTTCCGGTGAGCAGATTTTGATCAATTGACAGCTCCGAAAGTTGGACTAGGTTGCACAAAGAATTGGGTATCTGCCCTGACAACCGGTTGTTGGTGAGCACAAGATTTTGCAAGGATCGAAGCTGCCCTAGAAAATCCGGGATGAACCCAGAAAATGAATTGAAGCTGAGATCAAGAAACTGTAAGCTCATGAGGTTCTTAAGGTTTGGTGGGATAGGACCTATGAGGGAGTTTCTAGCTAAACTCAACTGAAGGAGGTTTTTCAAGTTCCCTAATGCAGGAGGAATTTGTCCTGTCAAATGGTTGCCATTGAATGAAAAAGTCTGTAGCAAGGACAAATGACCCAAACTTGAAGGGATTTCCCCTTGCAGGGCATTGTCATCTAGGACGAGTTGAGTGAGGCGACTGAGATTCGAGAAACTTTGAGGGATTGTTCCTCCAATCCTTTTCATCCCACTTATCACCATAGTCTCCAAGAATTGTAAATTACCAAGGGAGGGGGACAAAATGCCTATCATAAGGACACTCATATTATCAGCAGATGGGCTTTGCAGCATCAACTTGTTAACTCGGCCGGTGGCCGGATCACATTCAATGCCTTCCCAGCCACCACTGCAACAATCTTTGCCTGTCCATGTAGACAGTATATCAGTAGTGTCCTTTAATATTTTGGCCTTAAAACCAACAAGAGCCAATCTATCAACCTCTGAACAAGCAGATGGTGATGCCTGTGAATTTTCAAGACAAAAGCACACAATTATCAGTAGAAGCTTTATAACCCCCATCGACATCTGCATTTTGGAATCCAAGTGGGGAGATTTTCGAGGAAAAAAAAATACCAATCAAGGTGTGAGTCTGACAAAGAATACTGAAGAAAACTAGTATAAAGTATACTAGTTTTCTTTACACAAAGTATAAATAAAATACAGTAAAAGGAATCATGTAATGTGAGAATTCACGTAGACAACAAGGCATAATGATGAAAAAGATCGTGCAAAACTCGTAAAACCCTGTCTTCCTTTTTATAGGAGGACAGTGAAAATCTTGTCGTTGAAACAACAAATTTTTTTGTAATTTTGTAGTTCACATGAAAATTAACTTGCATCACGAGAATTCCAAATGGCATTTGAACGTTGGAGCGCACTATATTCAAATTCACATTTTTACCTTTTTGAAATCTAACGTTTTGCGATGGTCCACAGCTTCCTACTCCATTGAAAATACAGCATACGGAAAACTGATTCTCTTTATGGCAGATTAAGACTGGAACAAGGAAAAGTCCGAATTGGCAATTACAGTTTGGCTTATCCTTCACATTTATTTTTACGTGACAATATCTACGCTCTTGATTTTGAATACATCCATAATTTGTAAGCAATAATTATATCGAAAATGTGTGATTAAATAGTGGACAAAATTTTGCGTTTAGATGCAAAATTATTTTATTGTGAGATTGCTGTTAAAAATGATTTTGAAGAAAAATGAATTTTAAAGAATAAAGTTATATAGGGCCAAAATAATTAAATAATGTTGACGCGTCTAATTTCTTTCCAACTGGCATCATGTTTCAATTTTGTTCCGACCGTTTCACGGTTTGTCAGTGGATGTTAAAACTCAAAGAGAGTGGTTTGGTAATTCTTGATTGAACATGGGATTTTTCTCTCAAGAATTACATTTTGTTCTTCATTATTTTGAAAATATATTTTTTTCTCTCTTATTTTATTCTTCAATAATTAATATTACACGTAAACTTAAAATTTTTCTTTATTCTTTAATCATATATTCTCCATTAAAATATTATTCCAAAATATATTTAAAAAAAAAAAGAAAAGAAAAGAAAGAGAGAGACTCAATCAAGTTCTATATTTTAAGATTTGTACTTTAACAATATGAGCACAACAGCTGTTGATGGATTTCATGGTTTAAAAGAGGCACATCTGATCTGGACAGGCCGTTAACAAAGTGCATAATTATTATATTTAGCTGTCACTAAATGGATAAAAGAAAAGAATACACTTTAATGATAATTCAGTGACTTTTGTGAAATTAACTCAAGTTGGTGAGATTGGGATGGAAATTTCGGAACTCGGTTGGGCCCTCATTCGAGCCTATTGAGACTGCCTTGCATGGAGGACTGAATCTTCTATAGTTAAAAGTGTAAACTCTGATGAGCTTGAAAATGAGCCTTTATCAAGAATAACAAACAGAAAATACTTGACCCTATTTTCAAAAATTCATTTTTTAAAAACATATTTTATTTCATGAAATCCACAATTTCTTAATCACGTATTTTATCAATTTTTAATAAAATCTAAAAATTCTCAACAGTCTCAAATGGTTTTTGATTATTCAAATCATATTGCATTTCTCGAGTTTAACAAAATGCTACAATCTACTAATAATTTTGGTTTATGGTCCCAGAACTTTTAATACCAACTTAAGCAGAATTAGCTCGGTCTGGTTTCGGTACCATACTAGCCTGCATAATAAAGTATAAAAACACCACCACCTTGACAACAAAATACTTCATGAAGCATTAAACCATCTTCAATTTTACAAGCAAAATTTCACGACAAATTTCTTATATACCATTATATGTTCATTTTTACTTTTACTCGCATGTAAAGAAACATATATATTTACACCTCTATGACCACACTACAAAAGCTTTCTTGAACAAACTAAATGCAGCAGCAATAACCAACAACCTGACTACCACTTTCTTGGAAGCTAGCATTCTGAGGTTCACCCTAAGACCGTGCTCTTTCATAAAGTTCACTCCAGTCTCGCGTAACCAGGTTATCCAAGAAAGGAGCCAGCACAAAACCACTTTGATGGTCACATTTTCCACCCCACCTGACATTTGCACGTAAGACCAATCAGGACCTTCTTGGGTGCAGTTCACCCGATTTAACCCAAGACACTCGTTCAGCCATCCTGAGAGATTGACTAGCAATTTCGCTAGCCATGCAATCTCATCATTGGAGATAGGTCGCGTCATCCAATCGCCCTTGTACTTTATATCACCCCCAGTACGGGTTTCAAAACAACTTCTTGGCTCGAATCTTGCATCATGTGATTGCTGATGTTGCATAGTTTTTGATTCACGTGGTGTTCCAAATGAAGAAGAGATTGTAATAGGACCACCAAACAAGACGCCCACTTGGGCTTTCAAGGAGTCTAGACACTGGAGATTCTGAGCTAAATTATTGCTAGAGATTGCTTGCAGCTCAGATTCCGCTCGCAATAAAAAAAGCTGCAGAAAGAGCAGTTAGCCGAAATTACTCTATTTATCCAAACACAGGCACATATTGCAACCAAACAACGCTCAAGATCAAACCTGAAGCAATTGTTGTCCACCATCTTCTCCATCACTGAAAAGCCGTAGATCTTTGTTCCAGTTCTCATGCAAGAAGGATCCATCCGCATCAGTCTCACATAGGCCATCCTCCCAGTCCTGAAGCATTTGGATAGGATTATTAAATAACGAAATACTGTCCTGGACCACTAGGATTCACAATATCTACAAGACTCATCAATATGCATATATTAAGATTCTTCCGGAAGGGACGGAAAATAAAATACTAAGAAGAGATAAACCTAAGAAGCAGAGACGTGAAGAAAGAATTCAGCTACTAGAAGCAAACACAGAAAATATTTAATATCAAACAATGGTGTTTGATATATTACACTTTTGGTACAAATCACATGACAGATGGTTTCCTGAGAGTTTCTGAGTCTCGCAACTCTAATAGACACAAATGATAAGCTCTCTGCAGGCTTGTTCCAAATAAAGAATTTCAAGAAAAAGAGATGCATGTGAAACTATGATTGGACTGCAAATATCAGCTCATTGAAGTGACTGTCCATATCACAGATGTGAAACATTGATATGCCAAGTGTGTTGGATTTCAAAGTCCACAATGGAATTAATACAAAAATCACATCGGCATGCATGACCAACATATCAATTTAAAGCCAGAACCTGAAACTCCTTCATATAATAGACAAATGTTCTTCGGAGACTTTCATATATTCATAGAATAGTCTAAAACAAAAGTAAATTGATAAATTTATTTACAGATATAGAGACATACAGGAAGGAAGGAATGGTGAAAGGCATGGGAATGAAAATGAGATGCAAATACCTGTAATTGTTGGCGGATTGTCGGAACAAATCTGTTTAAGGTATTAAGATGAGACCTAGATGATTCAACTTGTTTCGAATGAAAAGCAGTGTCAACATTCTTTATGAGATCCTTTAGCTCCATTGATGAAGTTAATATGTTTATAACCTGCATGAATAAATCTGGGAAGTGAAGTGTCTAGAGAAAGACTAAAAACAAAATAACTTAGAAACCTAGCAAAAAAAAATCATCCACCATCAACATCCTCCTCGCGTACATTCCAGACTCAAGTCAACTAATAAAAATTTTCACTGAAAATTGGGCTGACATGACATATACCCGTGTTCAGATGTATTTAATAGCCAAGGAAGAAATTGTAATTCATATTTTAGGCCAGCTAGAACCTCAATCTAACATTTGGATACAAGTGTAATATTTTAATATTTGTTCCACAAATACTTCAATCAGGAGATACAATTTCAGAAATGGCAACTAAAAAACTAACATTTAGAGAAGAAAAAGGAAAATTGAATATTTGATCACGTAGCCAACATAGAAGACCATCATATTAGTGCCCTTGTGGAAATTTTTGATTTATGCAAAAGAAGGCCCAGAAGTACTCATATAGAAGAGAAAATAAAGAACAGTTAAAGAATGATTGACCAAGATTCACAACTACTCCAATTACTTGGCCACCTTTGATGTGCTATGTCAAATTCCAACAGCTATTTTTACTTTTATTCTTACTCTTCTAACATGCATTGTGCATCTATGCTGTGGACACAAACTGTTTTGAAAACAAACCAACTTTAACAAATTCCATCTTGAAGTCTCTGCCGTCCCATGTAGAAAGTTGCAAATGATAAGAAAAAGGAATCCAACCTTGTCACTCAAAAGTTTCTTTAGTTTATGAGCTTCTAGCATTTCGGCAATACTATAATGCCTGAAAACTAAAATGGCACCTAAAGCAAACTTAGACCTAATTTCACTTTATCATGAACCAGAAAAAAATTAGTAGTGTTAGCCTATTAGGTAACCAATATCACCCGAAAAATACTAGTTTGATGAAACAATAATTAATCTCCCCCAACAATCCTTAAAATTATTATAATGAAAAAATGCCTGAACAAAGAGACACAATGAAAAAGAAGACATATCTATTGGCACATGCCAAATGTCTTTCTATCTTCTCTTTCTTTGGTCCAAAAACAAGTAGAACAACGGTTTAATTAAGGTGCTTAGAAGCTAGTAAAGACTCAACATGACAAGTGTTTCATTTATAACTAGTAAAACAACAAAACTGAAGCACATAACCATTGAATACACGTCACAATCTTGATCATTAACACCATTGGAGAATGCATAGTATTGAAAGAGTAAAATATTAAAGTTTGAGTATCAAACTTCCTGTCCATGTTTCTCTTGCAGAATATCAAAAGAGAACCTATCAGTGCAAATGAAAGTTAAATCATGAAGCTTGAACAAATGCATAGGAAGATCAGGATGGAATAGACCTTTGCAACCATCTGAACTATTACTTCTGCATCTGTATGTAGAAACTTGTGCGCAAATCCAATAAAATGCATTACCAAAGAGCTGTAAAAAAGGTAATTTAACAGTACAAAACCCCGCCAAGACGAAGAATATCCATGTGGCGATGATTTAAAGACCTCCGCTGAACTGATTGTTGGCATTCCGATGAGCTTATCTAGATCAGTGAACTCTTCAAAAGTAATCATCCAAGGTTCCATGTAACTCACCCAGAGAGTAAATACCTGAGATGCATTCTTAACGGAAGTTTCCACTGGATAAAACAGAAATTCTCTCAAAATATATCTGTACAATGGCCTCTGAACCCATGAGTTCCAAGACCCAACAGAGTGCACACTCAAAGCAGCATCCCTTGACTTAACGACATTAACTGAACCTGGAACTCCCAAGCTAGAACTCCCAATATTTTCAATTTGATTGAACTCATCTTTCATTGGCAGAGAAATCAGATTCAGGTACTTCACAAAAACATTTACCACAGCACCCAGTCCTGAATTAGGTGGACTCTCACCCAAAACAGATCTAAAAGAGAACCTTAGACCAAATGACTTGCACAAACCCACAGGAAAGGGCGAAAAATCATTGTCAAGCAACCAAAAATAGATCAACGTATTAACCAGAAATTCTGCTCTCTCAATAAGAGAAATATCATAATCCGGGGAGTAATGAAGTAGGGAACTATGATAAGGTTGATGCACATTCAAATCATACGCAGGCACAAATGAACGAAGATATGAATAGAGTAGCCTTAAATAGAAACTAGTCGCAGTTTTCTTCTCTTCTCCACGTTTATTACTTGATAGACCAGGAATTGAATATGCCCACTTATCCAACCTAAACTTTTTCATCTGCTGGATCTTCACTGTCACTGAACCCTCGCTATTCCCTCTAGAAACAGGGCAATAAGCAAACCAAAACATGTAATATTCGAAAACATTCAATTGAACCTGATTTGAAGATCCCTTAATCAGAACTTTCATAACCTTATTTTTGAATAAGGGACACAAGTCAGTCAACACCTGACAATCAGATTTGATTTGAAGCATGCACCGAACCCATTCTGGTAATCGTTCAGCCGGAAATATATACTTGACAAGAGACAGCCTGTCAACTGCTGAAATTGAAGACAACAACACTCCATTGGGTGAAAGTAGGCTGAAAATTTTGCCTGTGAACCAGGGAAATATAGTAGATGAAGAATATTAAAGCAGGGATAATAAATTGATGAAGAACTCACGCCAGAGACATCAAAATTAATCAAATAACCTAATAGTAGCTAATTATAATGTTGTAAATGTATTACAGAATTCAAAATGGTTATAAAAATAGAATCTTAGAACAAATGAAAGTTTTGGGGGAAGAAAAGGTTCAATGACCAAAGTGAAACAACACTATTGGTTGGACGAGTAACTGCGTTTTTAACCATCTTAACTTTCGAGGAATAAATATCGTAAATATCTTTACAAAAATATACAGAAATATATCCAAACCAAGGGAAACTAATCAAAGATAGTTGGGGAACAACGGAATTCTAGCACTCTGGGAAGATAAAATATGAGAATAAAAATTCGAACAACTAACTGACTTAATTAAGTCAGAAAACCCTACCATCGAGCTCAGAATCATCTGTTGACGCCGCGATATCAATCCATCCGCTGAGAGACGTACGCTTTGTTCCTGAAGAAGAAGCGGATTCATCAAAGCCGAAGATTCTACAAATTAGGGTTGGGAAAGTGATGGAAAAGAACCACCGCTGCTGGTCCGGGGCGTGCTTACGGAG
Organism: Olea europaea var. sylvestris; assembly: GCF_002742605.1. Taxonomy (NCBI): domain Eukaryota; kingdom Viridiplantae; phylum Streptophyta; class Magnoliopsida; order Lamiales; family Oleaceae; genus Olea; species Olea europaea. The sequence continues at coordinate 29,204,204 of NC_036242.1, read as the reverse complement.
GAAGGATTCCACTGCGGAGCAGGCGGCTGAGATCTGCACTGCTGTCGCAGCGGCAGCGATCGTCTCCGCCAGCTCCGTCGACTTCGTCTGCATATACGAGTGAGGATTCATTACGTACAATTAGAATTGAGTGTGTATCTTTAAGCTGTTAGGGCACAGAAAAGGGTTTACGGGAGATTTTGAAAAGAGAGAATTGGCAAATGGCGCCTTTAAGTAAGAGAAAAATGGAGGAGGGTCTCGAAGGGAAGGGTTTACGTGGCCGTGGGGGGCGTCCACCGTGTGATTGTGACAATGGGGACCACGTTTATAAATTGATTGAAGACTATTCAGACTTAAGTTGAGTTATCAATTATTTATTTAAATAAAATAAAGCTATTCGCATTCGTTCGCTACGACAATCATCGTATGTAGCATATATATGATAGATAATTATTTGATACTAATATCTATTATTTAGAGTTTGTTTGAGTCACATTATTTTCAAAAAAATATATTATTTAACAGTAATTTGACATTATTTCAATCACACATTTTTCAATAAAATAATATTATATGCAAACTTAAAATTTTTCATTATTTTTTAACCACATATTTTTCATTGATTTGACATTAATAATACATTTTTCCTTAAAATGTGGTTCAAACATGGACTTATTTAAATAATGTTATTCACAATTGCTAACTACAACAATCGCCATACGTTATAACAAGGGATAGCATCAAATAATAACCTATGCAACTCTTTTTTTAGGAATATATAGAATAAAATAAAATAAAATATATATATTATGAAAAAATTTTAAAAAAATGATAATTTCTGAAAAATGTGTAATTAAGCCCCCGTTTAGAACCCATTTTGTGGAAATAAAAATGTGTGAAATAGTATTTTTTTTTTTTGAAAAATGAGTGGATGAAAAAGAAGAAAAATATTTTTATTTACTATAATATTATTTTTATGAAATATTATGTAGTTGAAAATAGGAGAGAGAAAATTGAAATGTAATGAAATGAAAATTAATGGAAATCAAACAGGAGGTAAAAATGAGTAGAGAAAAACAATTCCACACAAGCAATAATTTAGCCTCTTTTTGGTACCCATTGTTAAATAAAAAAAAACTAATTCTATAAAATCATTTTCAATCATATATTCATAGAATAAAATATCCTTAATGTAAATCCAATTTTTTTTATATATTTTTTAACCACATATTCTACTAGAAATACTGTACAAAACTCTTTTTCTTTTAAAATAACGAGCACCAAACAAAGGTTTAGAACTTTTTGATGTAGATTTTTTACTATATATTTTATGATTTTTTTTTTTTTTAAATGTGTTTTAAAAGTAATACACTTCTTACTTAGTGTAGCTCGTTACATGGGTCATGAGTGGAATCTTAGTTTCCATCTAGGTATGCGACCTTAGATTGCTGTTCCATTAGTTCGTTCTCACATTTTTTAATCGATTGGAGTGGAATGATTAATCTGTTTATCATTTCTCTATGATTTCTCTTGCACTACCCCTTTCAATGGGTTTCGAAGATAAAAGTCCTTTATTGGATTGGATCGCGCAGAATCTCTATAGCCAATTTTTCATTTTTGATGGAAGGTGCTGCCTTTGGATATATTTTTTTGTTTCTCAGCCCATATCCTTGCTTTTCTATCAATCTCTATAGGTTCACTTGTAAAATCCCTCTACTCTTAAAAGAGTGAACGTGCCATTCTCTGTTCATTTTTGAAGCATTTTCGATTTCCCATTTTACCCTTCAATTCTATTTTACACTAATTCACAAATTGAGGGCTTAATGGTCTTTGCATATGAAAAATATCTCTATCAAATACACTGTGCTAACCCTCAGTTTCTCTGTCAATTGTAGAAAAGAGAGAATCCAATCGATGACTACAGCACCGAGTCTTCCTCTTCTATCGGTGACTACAAAGCCGAGTCTACATCTTCTTGCGATTCGCCGTGTTTCTTCATCTTGCTGCAATTTGTACACCCTAAAATAGAGAGGTACGTCAATTCCAGATTTGCTTCAGTTTAGGGTTTTTTCTTCTCTCAAAATAATTGTAGTACCTGTCGATTTCTCATTATTTTGGTTTCAATTCTTGGATATTTTCAACTAAATATTCTTTTCCTTCTTCCTGTGTGTACAATTCTATTTTTTAGTTGGTGGAATCTCCCAAAAACCAGAAAATTCGCACCGAAATAGGAAACTGGCGACCTGAGGTGTGTGGATTTAGTATTTGCTTCAGTTTAGTGTTATTTCTTGCTTCATTTTTAACTTTTTCCTTTTTTGAAATATTCGTGTGGCCTCGTGTTCACACTACAAATGATTCAAACTGGTTATGCATTTTTCATTCTAGAAAGTCTCCTTTCCACACTCACTGTTGAATTTCATCTCACACACGCTAGACTTTTGCTTTTGAGTCTCTCCCAATTCTTTGATATCTTAGTTTGCTCTCCATTTCCTAAGACTTTTACCTTTCCCAATTTTTTTTCACATCTTGCCTCCTCAGTTATCATTGATGCCAATGTAAACTGTAAATATGTTCTTTTTCAGCAATTGCATCCATTAATATTATCCTAACTTTGAACTGAAATTTTCGTTTCTTCTTATGTGTATAGTGTCCAATGTGTTCTCTGGTCGATTAAATCGATGACTACAGTGTTGCATTTTACCTTAGGTAAGTTGTTCGTGATTTGTGTTTTTTATTCCTCACTCTATCTCCGATCAGTTTTTGTTGATTTTCTTCGGTTTCGTGTTGTGAAGTTTACGGGTGTGGTTAAAAGGTAAGCTGTTCTTTTCTCTTTTTGTTTATAACATGAATCCTATAAATCTAAATTTCTTCCATAATGTTTATTTAGATCTTCTGTGAAAATTGTTATCTTGTTCATGTTCTAAAGTTTTTGTACCTTTTTTACTTCTCTTGGAACATAAATTGTAGCACCGTACCTTTTTAAATTTTGAAAGTTATATGTTGTTCTTTAGAGGTTTAAATTTTTATTTTTATTTTTTTTCCCTAGAATCTGGATTTGTAGTAATGACTTGTTTGTTTATTAATTATTAATTCTAAGTACAAGAGTGTAATCCATGAGTTTGATCCATATTTTAATTAAAGAGACACCAAGGCATGTTCTAACTCATTGGATTTTCTAGAACTGCAGAATTTAATTATTTTACTCTTGTAATCTTTGCTTAAGAATTTCATGACAAATATATGTTCATCTATTTTCTGTTCTATAAACAATAATTACATGTATTATACTATGGGATACACACATGGTGAAAAAGAGTTCTTCCATTTAAACAGATAGAGTATATATTATAGCCTATTACAGATTCTGTCAACACCAATGGGTGAAATTTTAAATGTAATATAAAACAAATGTCTAATTCTTGCACCGTGCAAGAAATTGAATCAACTACTAAAGGATTTAACCACTAAAGTGTGTGAATTTGCGGGAGATTATATTTTTATTTTATTTTTATCTAGAGAGAGAAAATACTCTTAGGATTAAAGGAAAGCTAGAAACATATGTGGTCACTTCCCTTCCAAAAGAGGAAACGTATGGTCACTTTTAACAATTGCTGAAGTAGGTAAGCTTTGACATGGAAGCAGTTGTCTAATTTTGATGGTTCGTGGACTCTTCAAAATCAAGCCTTTTTCAATTTTGCGTGCTTGGCACAAACCCTTTAAAAATGTCCAAGAAATTGCCGCTCCTTTATGGGAAATGAACTAGAGAACATTATAATTTGGTGAAGGGAGATATCAAGCTGAGCTGGCGTGGTTATTCGTAAGTTCTCTTTGTTACTTGTATATTGAATTTGGCCTCTCCCTTTATGTGTGGATCTATGCAAGTCCTAATTGCTGTGCATTTGCAGTTCAGCTGCCTCGTTTGCTTTAGACGGAGGTGATTTTGTTGGGATTCATGGAAATGGTGGTCGAGATGGCAGAGGCAATGGTGCGGCTGAGGGTGGAGAGTCAAAGTTGCGTTCCTAGGTGGCTAGAGTTGTCTATTTTCTGAATTTTTTTTTCTCGATTCTTCTTCTTTTTTTCAATTCAATTTTGTAGAAAAATTGATTAATAACATAGGCCTCGAATTTTGTTTTTTAAAATTTTCTTATGAGGAATCATTTCTTGAAAGCATCTTTAGTTGTGTTTTCTTTGCCATATATGAGCTTGTGTTTTGATATTTTCATTAATTTTTCTAAATAAATGAACTCTAGACATTTTAATTGTTTATCGATATTGCATCTGATAAATAAAATGGTTGTGATTCCTGATTCATTTATTTGCCAATGTGATATCCTGAATTGGGGACTTTTCCCTCAGTTTTTAGAAGTAATAAGAAATTGAAAAATTTATATTTTTAGTTGAGCCGGGATTGTTAGATTTTGAATGTTTAGTTGTTCTATTTCGGATTATTCCTACCAAGAGCAAGCACGATTAGCGCGATTCTGTTTAAATGACTTATGTAAAGGGATTCTCATTTTCAAGGAGGGTCTTTTGTCTATTTCTCTTATATTCATATTGAAACTAAAGAAGGAATTTTGTTAACTTCCTCCACTGCAGTGTGTATTTTATTAGGAGCAATGCCCGGAGTTCTAATCGGGCAAGAGATCGCAGTACCATCTCTGGTGCTATTTTCTCAATCGAGGTGTTTTGAGTCTTTAATGCTTTTATGGCAATCACATGAATCTGGCATTGGATATATACTGTATTTGGTGACCAACATTCTTTATCTGAAATATCATCCCATTTTAGATTAGTTGTATGGTCTAATTATTTATTGAAATTCTTAATTGAAACTTTTTATACACATGATTAATATTATGAAATTGTGTAGATTCATGTGATTGCAAGCCTTATAAGTGGTAGACTTGTCCATGAATTCATTGGCCCGGCTATGCTTAGTGCTACTCAAATTTAAGTATTATTCTATTTGATTGACAAAATATAGGAAATAAACAGAAATTATTTTCGAGTTTCTAAACAATTTCCTTATTCTTGAATCAGATGGGAGTTATGGAAACAACAACATTTGAAGAGGTCCAGAACATTTTTTATTCGAGTGTGGAAAATGGTTTGGCTGAACATACAGTCAAAAAGATTCCAAAGATTACAATTAGTAAAGATGAAAATTTTAAAGTTTTTTATGATAGACTCTCTTCCTTAGTCTGTCTTCAAGTACCATTAATCTCGAATAATAATCATTCCTTTATTGATAACTTGATTTGATTGCAAAGAAAATCTCGTTTCCTAAACATTTAGGACTTGTTTGAAATAAGCCTCTTTTATGGGTGGTTCAAAGAAAGTCTCATTGTAGTCGTGAGCACTTTTACTTGCACATATGTGGAAAAAAACATGTTGGATTTTATGCACAATATTAAAGAGATGAAAACGAAAATCAACACAAGAATTTTACGTGATTTAGCGGTGTGCCTACGTCAACGAGAGCAAAGCAGAGATTTCTTTATTCAGTAGTAAAAAATAGGATTATAATATATTATTTATACTAACCCTAGCCTGGACCCATATAAGACTTTAAGGCCCGTACAGAAAATACCCATGTACCATACCACGGGGCCGTTGTTCCCGCACCCTCAACCCATTCAGCGTCCCTAACAACCACACAGTGAATTAAACTCGCGCAAGGCCGATGTCGTCGCTCCGCTTCTCTCACTCCACTCCGCTCCGCGTCGGCATCGACCCATTTGATCCACGACCTGTGTTTCACTCTATATGAACCACATGCACAACAATCTCCACCTTGACGAATATTCACCCCTTAGGAGAAAAAAACATAACTTGGAAAAAAATCACACCATCTAGGACCAATGGGTTGGGACACATTCTCTCTAACACCTAAAGATGTTAATCAAATTCAAGCAGTGCTTGAACCTATCCATTGTGATTGGCTTTGTCATCATGTCTGCTGCATTCTCTGAGGTATGCACCTTCTCTAACAATAGCTCTCCTGAAATAATCAACTCTCTTATCTTATGAAATCTCACATCAATGTGCTTGGTTCTTGCATGATAAATCCGATTCTTAGTTAGGAAGATGGCGCTCTGACTATCACAGTACAGTTTCATTCCATCTTGCTTGATCCCAAGTTCCCTGACAAGCCCTTTCAACCACAATAATTCCTTGGCTGCCTCAGTTGCCGCCATGTACTCTACTTCAGTTGTAGATAATGTAACAAGTGATTGCACCATTGATCTCCAACTTATGGGCCCACCTGCGAGTGTGAAAATATAACCTGTATGGGACCTTTTGTCATCCAAGTCCCCTGCATAATCTGCATCTACATATCCTTGAACTGAAATATCACCATGTTGTCTCTCAAACATGATTCGCACTTCATTGTACATTTCAAATACCTGAAAATCCACTTTACAGCTCTCCAATACTCTCTACCAAGATTAGCCATATACTTACTAACCACACTGGCTGCATGTGCTAAATCTGGTCTGGTACACACCATTGCATACATCAAACATCCAACTACGCTTGCATAAAATACATTTGACATCTCTGTAACTTCTTTTTCGCTCTTTGGGCACTGATTATTAGACAATCTGAAGTGATTTGTTAGTGGTATAGCAACTGATTTTGCATCTGACATGCTAAACATCTCTAACACTTTCTTCAAATAATTTTTATGAGACACCCATAATTTTCTGGCTTTCCTATCTCTATTGATCTACATGCCAAGAATTTTCTTAGCAGGTCCCAAATCTTTCATATCAAACTTACTGCTCAACAAAGATTTCAATTTGTCTGCCTCATCCATGTTCTTAGCAGCAATTAGCATGTCGTCCACATACAACATCAAGAAATTATATGAGTTATCCTCAAGAACTCTATAGTAAACGCAACAATCATACTCACAATGACTGTAACTAATCGGAATCATATGAGAGTCGAACTTCTTGTACCATTGCCGTGGAGACTGCTTAAGCTCGTATAAAGACTTTTTCAGTTTACACACAAGATTCTCTGTTCCTGGTTCAAAGAACCCTTCTGGCTACTCCATGAAAATCTGTTGCTCCAAATCACCATGAAGAAAAGCAGTCTTCACATCCAGCTGCTCCAACTCCAAATCAAAATTTGCCACCATTGCCAAAACCATCCTGATGGAGGCGTGTCTGACGACTGGGGAGAAAATTTCATCATAATCTACTCCCTTCCTCTGTGAGTATCCCTTTGCTGCTTATCGAGCCTTGTATCTTTCTTCTTCCTTTTCTGACATTGCTTCTTTCTTTCTATACACCCACTTACAACCTATCTGTTTCTTCCCCTCTGGAAGCTCTACAAAATCCCAAGTATCATTTTTATGTAGTGACTCAATTTCCTCCGCCGTAGCCTCTATCCATTTAACTTTCTCCTGACTACTAATGGCATCCTGAAAAGTCATAGGATCGCTATTGCTAGTAATGAGTGCATAAGAAACCGAATCCTCGAATCCATACTTCGCTGGTGGCTTAATAGTGCGACGTGGTCTATTTAAGGCAACACTATGATACTACTCCACCTCTAACCCAAAACTATCTGCTCTATGAGCATTAATTTCTGTGTTAACATTGTCTAGCTCTACTTGCACCACTTGGCTCTTACCTCTGCCCTCGTCTGAATTGATCGTCACTTTATCTGTAGAAGTTTTAAGCATGAATGCTTTATCAAATACTGCATCCCTACTTATCACCATCTTCCTTACCTCTGGATCTCAAAACTTGTATCCCTTTACACCTTTTACATAGCCCAGAAAAATGCATTTTCTTGATTTCGGATCAAGTTTAGATCGCTGATCACTAGATACATGCACATAAGCCGGACAACCAAATACTTTCAATTCAGAATAATCAACTTCATTGTCTGTCCAAACTTCCTCTACAACTTTACCATCTAGTGCTGCTTGTGGTGATCTGTTTACGACATAACATGCCATGTTCACTGCTTCTGCCCAAAAACTCTTTGAGAGCCCTGCATTCAATCTCAAACATCTTGCCCATTTTGCAATTATTCTGTTTCATCCTTTCCGCTACATCATTCTGTTGCGGTGTCTTGCGAGCTGTATAGTGCCGCTGAACACCATGCTCCTCACAAAATTTCAGAAACTGTGAATCTGTATACTCTGTATCGTTATCTGTCCTCAGATACTTAATTTTTCTGCCCATCTCGTTTTCTACTTCTGCTTTCCGTAATTTAAACTTGGCAAAGGCTTTAGACTTGTGCTTCATGAAATATACCCAAACCTTCCTAGAGAAGTCATCAATAAAAGTAATAAAATACTGAGATCCACATTTGGACAACTTCCTCACTGGTCCCCAAACATCTGAGTGCACGTAATCAAGAATGCCCTCTGTCTTATGCTTTCCCATCTTAAACTGTACTCTAGACTGTTTTCCAAGTACACAGAATTTACAGAAATTTAACTTGCATGATTTTACCCCATTCAACAAATTTCTCTTGTGAAGCTCAACCATGCCACGTTCTCCTATATGCCCCAGTCGCATATGCCATAAAAGAGTGTCATCTGACTCAGATTCTGCTGTAGCAACTCCACCTACAGCTGTATCCCTTGAGTAGTTTGTAGATATTTCCAACTAATTTCTGACCTTTCATCACAATCATAGCCCCTTTCTTCACTGTTAGAGCCCGACGCTCTGACTTATAAGAGTAATCATTTGTGTCTAAAGTGCCTAAAGAAATTATATTCTTTTTCAACTCAGGTATATGCCTAACATTTTTCAAGGTCCTCACCACACCATCGAATATTTTAAATTTTATGGACCCCATTCCAATGACCTTATAAGATGCATCATTACCCATCAGAACAGATCCAAAATTACTAGAACGATATAAATGAAACCAATCCCGATGAGGATACATGTGATATGAACAGGCTGAATCAAGTACCCAACAGTCATTTAATTTTACAGAATTACCTGCAGAGACTGATAACATGTCTCCATCTCTAGAATTCGAATCTCCTTCTACAACACTAGCTGAGTTTGAGGACCTATCACCTTTCCTCTCATCACTCTGCTTCTTATTGGGACAGTCTCTCTTAAAGTGGCCCATCTGTAGCATTTGTAGTACTTGATGTTTTTCTTATTTTGATTCCTAGATTTTGATCTTGTGTTCCCTCTAAAATAAACACCCATGTCCTTCCTTCTCCCACGATCCTGGTAGCCCTTTACGATCAACCTTTCACCATATGAAGTTTCACCAGCATGCAGTTTTCGCTGGTTGTAGACTAATAGAGCTGATATGACTTCCTCCAATTCAAGAGTCTCTTTATCCCACGTCAACGTGGTCACCAAATGATCGTATGAAGGAGGAAGTGAGCACAACAAAATCATTACCTTGTCTTCATCATCAAACTTGATTTCAAGTCGCAATAGATCGCTAATGATTCGATTGAACACATTGGTGTGTTGAATCAAATCCAAACCCTCCAACATCTTCAGCCCGTACAGCCGCTGCTTCAGATGCAGCTTGTTCGTGAGAGACTTTGACATATAACGACTCTCCAATTTCTCCCAAACCTCCGCCGGAGACTTAACGTCCATGACGTGATACATGATTTCGTCCGCCAAAGAAAGCCGAATTGTACCAACTGATCGCTCCTCGAGCTCTTCCCAATCGGCATCTGACGTACCCTCTAGTTTCTTCCTAGATAGTGCCTTCACCATCCCTTGCTGCGCCAACAAATCCTTCACCTTTCGCTACCATAATCCGAAGTTCCCAGATCCGTCAAACTTCATCACATCAAATTTTGCAATCGAAGAACTCGCCGTCTGAACGTGGCTCTAATACCAGTTGTTGGATTTTATGCGCAATATTAAAGAGATGAAAACGAAAATCAACGCAAGAATTTTACGTGGTTCGGTAGTGTGCCTACGTCCACGAGAGTGAAGCGGAGATTTCTTTATTCAGTAGTGAAAAATATGGTTACAACATATTATTTATACTAACCTTGGCCTGGGCCCATATAAGACTGTAAGGCCCGTACAGAAAATATCCCTGTACCGTACCGCGGGGGGCAACACCCTCAACCCATTCAGCGTCCCTAACAACCACACAGTGAATTAACCCCGCACAAGGCCAATGTCGTCGCTCCGTTCCGCTCTTCTCACTCCACTCCGCTCCACACCGGCATCGGCTCATTTGATCCACGATCTGTGTTCCACTCTATATGAGCCACATGCACAACAAAACATGTTTATGTTTCCTTTTTACTGTACCTATTTCCCAGTGTAAGACTCAAATGATTCTAAGTTTGCTTACAGACAATGGACGAATTGGACAATGCTAAGGAAACCCAGAAGAAGTAATTCCAGTTTCTACTGTGGTAGATTTTTAGCCTCCCGGATAATGCTCAGAGTCAATAACATTGTATGCTTATAAATCCATAATATTTGTGGTAATTTTGCATGGTTGTAAAAGAATTTTCATTATTTAGTATATTTATTCATTATTTAGTCATGATAACTCAAAAGTTAATATAATTTTGTATTCTTCTATAATTAGCCAGGTTTTAACTTGTTTACTAACTTGAGGATTTCATTTCTTCTTTAGTTTTTTGTACAGAATGGAAAACAAGAGCGAGATGATTCTGGAAATTATCTCATGCTTAGTTGTTGTTCATCTTCTACAGTGATCCTTTCATTTTTTATTAAGAAATTTGGATTTCAGGTTGGTAATTTATTTACCAGTGGGATTTTCATTACTTATGTTCAATGGCAATAAGTAGACTTTTAGGAGATATTTCTTGTCAGATTTAGCTCGATGGCAAGCTGTTCATTACCTTTGAATTAACATGATTTATAATGTTGATGATGCCTAAAGAGATGTGATAAAGAAAATGTCTTCAACATGAAATTTCTTGCAATATACACTATCCTTCGTAATTATCACTGTTACTACTTAACTCAACAACGTAGCACCACCAATATAATGCATAACATCTCTCTTCCATTTTATGCAACTACAACTTGAATTTCACATGAAATAATTGCTACCTATAACATACTTGAAGAAGCTATTATATTAGTGTGTCAACCGAGGGCTCTACATATACTTATGAAGAGTTACTAGCTACCTGTTCACGATGTTTAATTTAGGTTGTTTGCTGGCTTGTTTTGAAATGGTTGGTCAATCATACCTCACATTATAAATTGCCGTCGAAAGCAAAATTCTATTTTTCGAATTTTTGTGTTGGTCATGGGATGTGAATTTAATCTGCATGAATTCCGACGTGACCTTCATGTCTCTTTCTTATTTGAAATTCTGTGAAGTGGAACAATCACGACTACTTATTCTGATCATAAATTGCATCATGTTTTCCCTTTATCCTTGCAAGATGTGGATTAAGAGGCCACCATTGCCGCAAAACTTTCTATTGCTAAGAAAATATATTCTCAACTGAAGGAAGCAACACTAAGGCCCCGTTTGATTACGAAGGAGGAAAAGGAAAAGGAATTCCACCTAAGTTGGAAAACAAAAAACCATCATACCCATAAGAATTCGTTTTTCATGGAATTTGCCAAAAACGTGCTTTAAATATTTGTACATAAGAATTCGAATTCCATTTCCACATGCGAATCAAACAGTTAAAGTGGAAATTATTTTCCTTAGACGTGACATTTTTCATGGAAAATGTTGCAATCAAACAGAGCCTAAGTTGAACTTGCTTCCAGAACTTTTCCCATAGAATCAAGTTATTATATTAACATAAATATTGATATAGTGATTTCAATATTTTTAGTTTTCTTCGATTGGAGTTTTTAAATAAAACTACCACTATTTATCTGTAAGAAAAAAAAAATAAAAAAAAATTTACTGCACAATGAGTTTTATTGCAGATAATTCTTAAACCTACTTATTTGCAGGATCATTTACTGTTGGTAGGATTGGTTGAGGTCCAATAGAGCCTTTTACATTATACGTGACTTCATTGAAAAACAGATCAAAGCCAGTGGAGTCGATTTCCTCTTTTCTCACGAGATAAGGTATCTGCATTTTTTAAATTTCTTGGTCTTTTCTTTCTTAACTCTTCTATTTCCCAGCTCAGGGGTTCTTATATTTCTCTAGCAAAAAAATTTAATGGGATCACGAACTTTAGTTTGAAAGGTCCATGTATATTTTTAAGGGATAATTGCAACAAAAGTTTCAAACCTTTACAATACTAGCAGACTTTCCTCACACATTTGATTTGTTACGGCCGTCACCCCTAACCTTTTCAAACGTTACAGGTAAAGCCATTTTTGACGATTTTCATCCACTATTCCATTAGTTGAGTACAAATTTAACTTTGACCACATTATAATCAATTTTAATGAGGGTAAAATGGTACTTTTATATTTACCACATTAAATAACAAAACAAAACACAAAAAAAAAAAAAATAATGGAAAAACTATACAATCTTCTTCCCAAATACAGCAGTCACCAAGCCCTACCCACCACTTCCTCTTTCCACCATCACCCTCTTCTTCCCGAAGCACGCACAATACACCAATCACCAAACCCTACCCACCACTACGTCTTCCTCATCCGTCCACCGCCACCACCAGATACGACAACAAGTTCCGTGTTTTCCTTTTTGAACCCATTCTCTCCAAAAGTATTGTTTCAGTTATAATTTGATTCTCTGAATTTTCAGTTTTGAACAAAGGGTAACAATAAAGCCATGGCTAGAGTGTTCATCAATCTGTTGCTGGATCTCAACATACCCAAAGATTGATATACAAGAACCCCATGATACAAAAGCGATGAAACTTTCCCATTAGAAGTCAATTTTTTGTATTTTAGCAAGAAATTGTTTATAGATTCATCTGTTGGGCAAAAAATTGTCAAACCCATCACCAACACCTTGTGAAAAAAGTGTTGGCGACGCCGGAGCTTGTAATAGATCGAAAAATGTCTTGCAGCCCTATTTCGCCATTAATGAAATGATGTTCAAATCTTTGGGTTCGTTGGCCAGAGCTTCAGCTTCCAGCAAAAAGCAATACATGGCTAATTTAAATTACAACAATGAAATAAGGAATTTCATTTATTGATTTTACGAGTGTGGTGGGTTGGGTGGATTTGGAAAGATGAAGCTACAGTTTTTCCATTTTGTTTTGTTTTGTTATTTAATGTGATAAATATAAAAGTACAATTTTACCCTCATTAAAATTGATTATAATGTGGTCAAAATTAAATTTTTTGTCAACTAACGGAATAGTGGATGAAAATCGTCAAAAAGGGCTTTACCTGCAACGTTTGAAAAAATTAGGGATGACGGTTGCACCAAATCAAAGATTTTGAAAAAGTATGCTAATTTTGTAAAGGTTTGGGCATTTTGCTACAATTATCCCTATTTTTAACATCTAAGTGTCAGCTGCTAATAGTTCTCTTTCCATATTTTCAGCTTCAGAAGCTTGATTAAAAAGACAGCTTGCACTACGATATAATTTACATTCATTACTATATCACGTACCATTTAGATATGCAAGTAATAATTCTTACCTGTTGTGTTCAATCATTTTCCGAGAGACGCAGCAATCGGGATTTAATTCCGGCATTGATGTGCTTACAAATGAACATGATGATTGCTCTGCTACATAATTAAAACTCGATTTTGTTCCTCTCCCATTTTATATGAGAGCAGAAGTTTTTTATGGAATATTCAGATAACAAAAACAGAAAGAGAGGAAAAAGAAGGAGAAGAGTAGAAAATTGACGTTCAATGTGGACAAAATTGTGCCCTGCCCTAACCATCTTAAGATTCTTAACCTTCTTTTCGTGTTTGAAATGCTTACAATTTTTTGTGGACCCTAAAGTATCAAAATGACACAAATAATGCAATATTTCTACAAGCTAACGTTATTTTAAAAATAATATAATTCGTGCATTGTATGGGTAAAAAACTAGTTATGTTATTAAAAGAATATGCAGTTGAAAGTAAAATTTGGGAAAAAATAATTCGACATGAATTATTAAGTTGACTTTAATTTTCCCTGACAAGTGACATGATCTAAAATTTCAAATAGTCTCCCATTAAGGCTGAGCTGGTTATATACCCAACTTACCCGACTTTGTAAGTTTCGGCCCAATCTAAAATTGGCCCAACTCGTTTTGTGAGAGAAATTGGCTCGACCCAACTCAGTTCATGCCAGGAAAGTTCGGGCTGGCAGTTTTAGCTTTGGCCCAAATCTAATTGGACCCAATACCCTCCAAAACTCCAACGAAGTCGCCTACCCAAGGGCAGATATGGAAGGAGGCTGTACTGGCTGAGGCCCAGATCTTACTATGCTTTGTATCTTTTTTCTTTTTTAAAATTAGCTCACTATCCACTTTCTCGAATATTTGCCCACTTCCAACCTAATTTCTTAAATGGACCAAATTTTAAAATTAGCCCACTTTCAAATTCTCTTGCTCAAAATAATATAACTTCTTTCAAAATTTAACATGGAAAAGTGAAAGGCAAAGAACAATCTTATTTTTATTGCAGTAGTCCAAAGAAATAAAATCCAAACGAGAGATAGAATTGGATTAATTGATGTTTTAACTTCTTCACATCAAAAAGCATATCCATGTTATATATATATTGCAAATCTTAAAAGTATTTAAATTTTAATTTTTTATATATTTCATTTATTAATTATACTTATAAGTTAAAAAATACTTGTTGACCATGAAATAGATGTTATTATCAAATAAGTAACTTGCTCTTCAGTAGAAATAATTTTCTTGAAATTTTATTTCTTTATAAATTAACATTATTAAAATTATATTATTGAAGTCAGACAAACGTGAAAAAGAAATAAATCTAATTTCTTTGAACTCTTGATATTCTTGTTCAGTTTTTCCACTTTAGGTTAAATTAAAACGTGTTGATATAGAAGATTAATGCCCATATTAGATAATATTTTCAAAACAGTGTATTTTAACTGAAAACTTTTAATAACTGGAGTGACTTGTTCTATTTAGACCTTGAGTCATGTATTAGTGCAAGTAGATTTTTCTTAAATTTTTGTTGGTAGGTATACATCATTCGTTCATATCTATCATGCTTTCGCACATTTTACATTTTCTAGGGAGGTGTCAAGATTTTTTGTGGCAAGAAAGACTACGAAGATTTAGTAAGACATCTAAAGGATTGATATATTTAAATCTATTTGAGTATCTGACTCAATTTGTCATCAGTACAATAAGCTTAGCTTTGTAAACTATATTTGACGTAGCATGGAGCATCTCTTATGGTGTGAGTTTATTGATTTTTATTATTTTTTTTTAAATTTCAACCTACCTCAATGTCTTTTCCTAACTCCGCCCTTGCACCTACCTTAGGATTTTGTTCTCATTTTCTAGTTTAAGTGTGACAAAATTTATGTATATATTTGCATAAGTTCATTTTAGTCCCACTGCTTTATGATTGATAACAGTTTATTTAGTAAAGTTAATAGAAAATTAACGCAGTCGTCGACCTCCAGTGATATGGTGTATCATACATGGACGGAGTTACACAATTACAGTTGAGATGGAGAAATAAACTTGCACATGCAACCAGTTTTGAGCTGATGTACTCCATTGCTGGCATGAATTACTGTATTAGTGTTGACACATAAAAATTCAGCCCAAATCGAACGACCCAAGAAATGAAGCCCAATTGAAGGATCCCCAAATCAGATAGCCCAAAGAACAAAGCCTAATCAAACAATTCAAGATGAAGGCCCAAATAGGAAGGCCCAAGAACGCGGTAACGCCATCGTCCAAGTTTGCAAGTCGCCCAGAATCTAAGCGAATGGAGTGCCATGCAGTCGCCCAGAGCTGTTACTCTATCCTCGCCCAAACCTTCAAGTCGCTCAAGGTCTTAACAAACATAAAGCGTTGTGGTTATCAAGAAGTGCAGTTATCAAAGTAGTTATTAAAGCAGCCCTATCGCGTTCCACGATTCAAGGAATTCAATCGAAAACAGTTGAACGACGAATAGTAATGGCAGTAGTTAAAAAGAAGCAGTTTTCATGACAAGCTGGCCATTATGAGGAAAGTGGGCAGTTGCAGAACGATCAAGCAGTTTTTAAGCAGTTGATCACAAAAAAGATCATCCATGGAGTATAAAAGGGAGAAAAGACATAGAGCAAAGGACCGAATCAAAAACTCTCAAATAGAGAACATGTAATTTTAATTTCCTTAGCTTAGACTTAAACACTTTTTTCAGTAATTCGTGTGCTTGCGCCCATTAGAGGCATTTTGTTTTTAATTTCCAATTGTAAAGTCATCGCCAATAAAAGAACACCCCTTTTTAGGACTTTGTCTCAAGAGGTTTGTCTCTTACACAATCGTCTTATCCCTTTTAATTGTTAGCGACGAACCTGCGCGAAACAATTTGGCACGCCCGGTGGGACAGTGGTGTTTGGTGTTGAAAGTACAAAAGGTGAAACAATATGTCTCAGAGATCCGATAAGGAAGCAGCAAGTCAGGGAGGAATCCAGTCTGTGATCGAGGGATATGAGGAGCAGCATGCCTCTCCACGAACAGATGGACAGAATCAGAGCAGTAACAGTCGTTACAAACCAATGACGGAGTTGAGTCCTCGAACCATGCGTGCATTACTTGGAGAACTCACACAAGACGTTGTTGAACAGGTTAATCTTCGAAGTATTCATAATATGGAAAGATTTACCCAAAATGGGAATGCACACTATGACAACATGGCCAAACAACTAAACACTTTGAACGAAACAATGAATAAGTTAGTAGGCCAAATATGTCAACCGGTTATACCTCTTGCAAATCACTTTCAAACTAGGACAATTGTGGAACATAATCCCTCAGTCCTAAATCCGAATCAAAGGGTAGAACCACTTTCTGGTCCCTCTACTTCAAATCAAGGGGGTACTGCAGTGCCAAATCAGAACAATGGTAGTGGTACGCCTAACGTGGGGGGTAATCCAAACATAAGAGATAATGTCCTAAACAACGGACAGAATACCCCACGTGTTAATGAGGGAATAGATGTTCAAGCTAATGGTAATGGCCCTAATCATGGTAACTTTGTTGCCAATCAAGGACCAAACATCAGGCCTCATGCAAATCAACCGGTTAACCAACCTGTAGGAATTTCATATGATTCCAACGTCGTGTTGAGGAATCAAATTATGGAAATCGTACACGATCAGATGGCTTTTGGGATGCGTCCCGTCATTAGGCCGACGTACACGAAGCCATATCCTGATTGGGTAGACCAAGCACATCCATGGCCTAGAGGGTACAAAGTGCCAGAATTCTCACTGTTTACCGGTTTAGGAGAAGTGTCTACATTAGAACACATAGGGCGATTCACATTGCAAAGTGGTGGTGTAACCGATTACCATAAAATGAGGCTTTTCCCTAGTTCGTTAACAGGAGTAGCTTTCTCCTGGTTCATCAACTTGCCAGCGAACTCTGTTCAAACATGGCAACAATTGGAACAGTTATTTCATGTTCTGTTTTATAAAACTGAGTCTGAAGTTACTTTGGCTGATTTGGCGAATCTACGTCAAATGCCAAACGAATGGGCAGAAAGTTTTCTCCAAAGGTTCAAGACAGCAAGAAGCAAGTGTTTTGTACCTCTACCCGAAAAAGAATTTGTCAAAATCGCTCAGGGCTGCTTGAGCTTTGATTTAAAAAAGAAATTCCAGGACAAGGAATTTCCTGACCTTTTCCAGTTGAGTGCGAATGTGATTAGGTATGAACGACTGATAAGAGAGGAAGAACAGATGAAAAATTCTAGTAAAGGGACTTATTACAAAGACCCAAGTTTTGATGTTCATACCATCAGTGACGAGTCATACGATCAGGCCGAAATGTGATTGGCCGAATTGGTCAAAGGAGATACGTATACTTGTCCCATAATGGCCAAGCCTAGACCATCGGGCAAAGATGAGCTCATAAAAGATGGAAACATAAAGGCTAGAACGTTCTCGTTCGATGTAACGAAAGCTGGCCTTATATTTGATAAATTATATAGGGATAAGCAGATAAAGTTGAGCGATAAGTACAAATTGCCAAACCCTGAACAAATTAAGGGTAAAAAATATTGTAAGTGGCATAATGCATGGTCACATTTGACTAACAATTGCTTGGTTTTTCGCCATGTATTGCAGGATGCTATTGAATCAGGACGAATTACGTTCGACGATAAGAAGAAGATGGCAGTGGATGAAAATCCTTTTCCACAGCCACTTAGAGTGAACATGGGGACGTCTGGATTCAAAAACAAGTTGCCAAAATTCAAGTTGGTCGTAGATGATGGAGAAGAGGATCCTAGACCACATCCCAGTATCTTTGAACGAATCAAGGGGAAAGAACCAAAAAAGGACGAAGACGTCCTGTGTGCAAGATGTAAAAGAGAAATGAATGGTAATACGGAGAAATCAGGGATATGGCAACATCCCCATCGCCCTACCTTCTTCCCAAACACTCAGCCTGATAGAGGGCGAGGTACATCATTCTATAGAGGACCGCCTTTTGAGAGGCAGTTCAGGCCAGCAGATAATAGAAGAACATTCAGGTCGCAACCTCGCTGGCCAAATGTATGGCATTCATTCTAGTATAATGCAGGAAGGGCAATACCCTTCGATGAGATGACTAGAACCCAACAAAGGCGTTTCCAACGAAACTATGGACGGATGATGAGGCAGCAATAGGGAGTGCCACATCCTAAAGCGCCTAAACTACTCAAGGTAGCCAATCAAAATGTCCTCAAAGATAGTGAAGAGACCGATACAGATGAATCAATGAAGGAACTGCCAAAAACTTCTTCTGGGAGATCAAAGTTTGAGCGAGACAGAAGGGATGGAGAAGATCCAGATCAGCCCCTTACTATCCAATTCGGTACGTTGCCTCCTGTTGTGGCCAATAATTACTTATTGGCCAATGAATTCAAGAATAAAGAAAAAGGAGAAGAGAGGGAGGACAACGAATGAGAAGCTTGCGTGCTGGAATGTGAAGAAGGCCAGACTTCTAGAGAGGCCTACAACAATGAAGAGGATGACGGGATGACGACATTGAAGAAGAAATCGACCTAGAAGCAGAAGGAAGAAAGAGAGGAGTATCGCGCAATACTCTATTGAAGCAACTATATCGAGAGGGAGTTCGCGAAGTAGACTTGTTGGGAGAACCATCTGGGCGTCCTTTCGATTTCTACGTACTGTACGGGACACCCAAAAGGAAGAAGAGAGTGCCTCGCTCTGAAAAGTATGGGTCACCTCCAAGAATAATGCCCCCTCCCACAGGTTGGGTAACTGATGAGGAAGCATTAGAAAAAAGTAAGAAGGGAGTTTAGGAGACAGAGGATCAGCGCGATATACTGCACGTCGACTTATCACAGGGGGATAATTCGATAGAAAACAAGCAGGAAGTAGAAATAGAGGCTGCTGAAAAGGTTATTTTTAAACGGCCGGCCATGAAATTGACTAAACACTTGAGGCCATTGTACGTTAAAGCTCTAGTTAACGGCATCCCAGTGGCAAAAGTGCTTGTCGACAATGGAGCAGCTATAAACACCATTCCATCTAGGATGATGAGGAAGTTCGCAAAGACAGAGGGTGACATGATTCCTACAGAAGTCATCCTCACGAGCTTCAATGGAGGAGCAACTTCAGCTAAGAGAGTTATGCCATTGGACATAACTATAGGGACAACTACTAAGACCATTGTCTTCTTTGTAATAGATGGTCCTACTAGTTACAATGTGCTACTAGAAAGAGATTGAATACATGGAAGTCGCTGTATACCCTAATCGCTCCATCAATGCCTGACCTTTTGGAATAACAAAAGCGAAGCAGAGGTGGTACAGGCCGATCATAGGCCTTTTGTCGCAGAAGCAAACTCGGTGGAAAAGTTCATGTACGAAGGAAACTATGGACCTGTCAGGGTAGTACAAGATGGGAAAGAAACTCAAGTTGTCGCGCAAAGCGAAGAACTATTCTCAGTGGACGCACTCACTGAAATGTTCAAACCAATAAGGCCAAATATAGTGGCCTAGAAGAGCCAGTAATTGGCAAAAGAATAATCAAGAAGTCTTGAATGGATTCTAAGTTACAAAAGCAAATGGCCGACATTCAGGCATTCAAAGCCAGACTGATGACTTTCAATAAGGAATGCAATAACAAGGCGAAAGAAGAGACAGCCCTAAAAGCGCTGAATGACAAGTTGGCAGTATTCGAATTAGAACAAAGCATTGGCCAAGAAGTCAATAAGGTGGACTGTTTAGAAGAAGAAGTACTTACAAGGAAATTGGACGAAGAAGTAATGCGGATCGTCAAACCTAGATATGCTCAAGCACAAGACCCTCTGATCAAAGTAAACATTAGCAATAAAGGAGAAGATCATCCAACATTCATCAGCCAGATGCTAGATCAAGAGGTTAGTAATAAATTAATCGCTTTGCTAAAGGAGTATAAAGATTGTTTTGCTTGGGAATATGAACAAATGCCTGGTTTAGATAGAGACTTGGTGGAACATATGTTACCAAGTAAGCCTAATATTAAACCTCATAGGCAGCCTCCTAGACGTTTTGCTCCTAATGTACTCCCTGAAATCAAGAAAGAGATTGAGCGATTATTGAAAGCAGGTTTTATTAGAATAGCCAGATATGTCGAATGGTTGTCCAATATCGTGCCAGTACTAAAAAAGAATGGTAAACTAAGGGTGTGTATAGACTTTAGGAATTTAAACATAGCTACACCCAAAGATGAGTATCCAATGCCCACGGTGGATTCTTTAGTAGACTCAACTGCCGGACATGTCATGTATTCTTTCATGGATGGGTATTCAGGATACAATCAAATTTATATAGCTGACGAAGACATACACAAAACTGCCTTTAGATGCCCTGGGTCTCTATGATGTTTTGAATGGGTGGTTATGCCTTTCAGCCTAAAAAATGCAGGGGCAACTTATCAAAGTGCAATGAATTTAATCTTTCATGATATGATAGGCAAGTTTGTTGAAGTGTATGTAGATGACATAGTAGTCAAGTCCATTAAAGAAGAGGACCATTTCGAACAGTTAAGATGTTCGTTTGAGCGAATGAAGCAATATAAGTTAAAGTTGAATCCCTTGAAATGTGCATTTGGCGTTAATGCAGGGAACTTTCTTGATTTTTTGGTACACAAAAGAGGGATTGAATTTGATAAAAATAAAGCGAAAGTCATTTTAGAGGCCAAACCACCTAGCAACAAAAAAGAATTACAAAGGTTTCTAGGCCAAGTAAACTTTTTAAGACGCTTTATTTCTAACTGTGCAGGGCGAACTAAAGTCTTTTCGCCGCTCTTAAAATTGAAAAATCAGGACGAATTCGTCTAGAAAGAAGAACATCAAAAGGCTTTCGAAAGCCTAAAGACATATTTATCAAGTCCACCAGTGTTGGTGCCACCAATCCAAGGACGGCCAATGAAAGTGTACGTATCGGCTGAAAAAGAATCAATAGCTGGAATGGTTGCTGATAAGTGTGTTTTTACACACTTATTTGGTTCACAAACATGACTTAAACATGGATAAAATGGTTGAATTGTGACTTAATCCAGTTAAATTCATGCATTGTAGGTAATTCGAGTGAAATTGTGGAATTCAGGAGAAAAGAGCCGAAGAAGGACCAAAACGCAACAATTTGATAGTTCGAGGACCAAAGGTGCAAATATTGAAAAGTATGAGCTCAATGACAAAGCAAAACAAATGGAAGAAGAAAGTATTGAAGAGGGACTGAAATGAAGACAATTGAAAGTTGGAGGACTAAAGCGCAAATACTCAAAAGATGTGCCGAATGAGGGGCATGAGAATTGATGGTTTCAATCATCAATTGGAAGATAAAATTTGTTGAAAAGATGAAGAAATCGAAGAAAGAAGTCAAGAGAAGCAACAAAGAAGTTCAGGGACTAAATTGAACAAACCACATAGATGGTTACTTCTATGCGACCGCATAGTGTAACCTTCTATGCGGTCGCATAGAAGGCTTTAGGGATTCAAGGAGCCACAATAATTTGAACTATGCGACCGCATAGATTCCTTCTATGCGGTCGCATAGTTCATTTTTGAAACCTCGGGCGTAGTTTTTCGTTTTGGTTGAAACTCCTTTCCTACTTAATTTGGACGCGATATAAATACCCAAAATCATCATATGAAGGGCAGGAACGACCAAGGAGAAGGGAGAGACCAAAATTGGAGGCAAGAAACTTTATTTTGGATTCAATTTCACACGGGCTCGAGACGGGATTGAAGATTATACACACAGATTGAAGAAATTCCATACGGGTGTATTCTTATTATCTTTTAATTTCGTTTTTCAATTTCTTGATTTTGCAATGATGATTATAGGCTAGGGTTTTTGTTCATTAGGAATTTGATGAACCTTTTGATGATTTAAATTTCCGTTATTTCATAAATTCAACATTAGTTTCGATTGGACAAATGTTTGATTTATATGATTTTAATGCTTCCATAATTATTTGGCCAATTATTATGTGATTGTAGATGATTTATTCTTTGCATTCGAAAGAAGGGGAATAAATTCGATAGAATATAAATTGACATAGGGTCCGATAGGGGATGGAAACTTACCTCTATGCCTTATGCAATTCATGAAAATGTTCATAAAAAGTCATGCATTCTTGTACATTGCATCATCCATAGAAATATAGGCTGGTGGTGTGTAAGAGTAGATTCAATATATATCGAGAGAGTGTATTGGATAATTTAGGAACATTGAATTGGCATTTTGTTCATCGATTCGTTGAATTTGTGAAATTAGGGTTTTTAATAGTCAATTGGGGATTCAAATTCTTAATGATTTCATTTCAATTCATTTCAATACATTAGTTTTAAAATTGCATATTTACATTTCAGTTGTGTGTTTATTTCATTAGATTAGTGAAATTTCAAAATTAGGGTTTCCAATTTTGAAATTAGGGTTTTCTTTGCAATTAGGGTTTCAATTTGGGGATTTCTTCCAAAATTAGGGCTTTTCACATTTAAACCAATTTTTCATTCAATTAGATTCGGTTAAGGTCACATTAGTCTAATTAGAGCTAATTCAATCCTCGTGGGAACGATACTTGGACTCATAATCCATTTTACTACTTGTTAACGAACCGTACACTTGCGGTGGGTTTTAAAATCGAAAAGAAAATATTTCGTGAACAAGTTTTTGGCGCCGTTGTCGGGGATTAAATTTTAGATTTAATTCTATCTTTTGTGACACTAATTCGAATTTATTCATTTCAGTACTTGTTAATTTTATTAGATTTATTAATTATTGTTTATATTAAATTTTTGTATTAATTTTGCCATATCAGGGCTTGCATGCAAGGAGCACCTGATCAAGACTTGGTCCCTATAGATCCAGAGATTGAACGCACATTCCGTCACAGGCAAAGGGAAGCAAGAGTGGTACAACAAATGGCTAACGAGCAAAATCGATCGGGAATTCCACTCAATGAAGGTGTGGCAGTGGAAGAGGATGGAAATACGGTACTTGGGGATTTCATGGCACCATTGGTGGTGCAAAGTCAATCTAGTATTGTATATCCTCCATTTGGGCAACCGAACTTCCAACTGAAGAACTGTTTTAGAATGGGCATCAATACCATGGGATGGCTAGTGAGAATCCGCATACACACATATCTCGATTTCTTGATATGTGTCAACACTTCAGATACCAAGGTATCTCTGATGATGCTATAAGACTCCGCTTGTTCCCGCACACCTTAAGGGATAAAGCACTCGAATGGCTGGATTCACTTCTTGTCGGGAGCATCACCACTTGGAACGAGCTAGCTCATAAATTCTGCACCAAGTTCTTCTCGCCAGCTAAAGTAGCTAAAATGCGGCATGACATCTCAATATTCAACCAGATCGAGTCAGAATCATTTGAAGAGGCATGGAACCGTTTCAAGAACACGTTAAGGAAGTGCCCACAACATGGTTTTGACAAGAAGACTCAGATCAGATTTTTCTACACTGGATTACTCCCATCATTCAAGAGTATGGTGGATGCATCATCTGACGGGTCTATCTCTACAAGAACAATTGACGGGGCCTGGGAGTTGTTTGAAAGGATGGCTACAACTTCAGCTATGTGGTCTACAGATCGAGTAGTTCAGAAGAGAGCACCTGGGGTGTATGAAGTAGATACTTACTCAGCACTGTCGACGAAAATAGATTCCTTATTCCATAAGGTTGAAAGCATTTCACAAACCGCCACTGCTAAGCAAGTTATGAAGCAGAGTTGTGAAGAATGTAGAGCAGATCACAGTACTGCTACTTGCCCAATTCTGGCACAAGGAGTAGAACATGTAGAATTTGCACAATGGGGTCAGCGCCAGCAAAATAACCCACATTCAGAAACTTTCAATCAAGGCTGGAGAAAACACCCAAATTTCTCTTGGAGCAACCAGAATCAAAATAGACCACAAGGGCAATATCAGCAGCAAGACAAAAAGCCATATTTGGAGGATATGTTCGAGAAATTTATGACACACACCAATCAGTACATGGAAGCCAATAACCAATTTATGCGAAGGACGAAAACAACGCTTCAAGATCAAAGTGCAGCGATAAAGAACTTGGAGACACAAGTGGGACAGATAACAATTTCCATAACAGGTAGAGCACCGGGAAACCTACCCAGCAATACTGAAGTCAACCCTAAGGAACATGCAAAGGCTATAACAACCAGAAGTGGAGTACAACTGCCGGAATCACATGTAACAAGTTCGGGAGCCAACAAGGAAGCAATGCCAACCTTGGAGGAAGGAAGTGTGGTGGAGCAAACTGACAATGCAACAGGAGATGAGGTTAAGAGGAATTCCAAGACATCACAGGGTAAAAATACTAATCCTGTTAACCCTCATGAGCCTCCTATTCCATTTCCACAAAGGTTGAGAAAGCACAAAATGGATCAGCAATACAGTAAGTTCCTTGAAGTCTTCAAGAAACTGCATATCAACATCCCATTTGCTGAAGCACTTGTCCAGATGCCGAGCTATGAAAAATTCTTGAAGGATATCCTCTCCAACAAGCGAAAGATAGAAGAACACGAAACAGTAATGTTGACTGAGGAATGCAGCGCCAGAATCCAGAAGGAATGCAACGCCAGAATCCAGAGAAAGCTACCCCCAAAACTGAAAGATCCAGAGAGTTTTACTGTACCCTGCACTATTGGAGACTATTATTTTGATAAAGCTTTGTGTGATTTGGGTGTAAGTATTAATCTAATGCCTCTTTCTGTTTTCAGGAAACTCGACTTGGGAGAAGCAAAAGCCACAACAGTGACATTGCAGTTAGCAGATCGATCCCTTACACACCCAAGAGGAATCATTGAAGACGTGCCGGTAAAAGTGGAGAAGTTCATATTTCCAGCTGATTTCTACATCATCCTTCCGATGCATATGAGGCATGCATTGCACATTCACAATCCACCCATTCTGAATCAAGTGAGATTGAGACATGTGCTAGGTTTTTGGAGAGTAACTAGCCCTATATGCGCAGACGCTACTATGAAGAGTTGGGAACTAGAACTGCAAAATCAGTGCATTGTGAAACCACCCAAATTGGAACTCAAACAACTGCCACCTCATCTTCGATATGCGTACCTGGGGGAATCTTCTACATTACCTATTATAATTTCAAGCATTGTCAGTGAAGTAGAGGAAGGGAAACTACTTCGGGTGTTAAGGGATAATAAAACAGCTATTGGATGGTCTATTGCAGATATAAAGGGGATCAGCCCATCTATATACATGCATAAGATACTCATGGAGGAAAAATTTAAACCAAGCATTGATGGGCAGAGGAGATTGAATCCACACATGAAGGAAGTGGTTAGAGCTGAGGTATTGAAGTTGCTCGATGCAGGCATTATTTATCCAATATCAGATAGTGCATGGATCAGTGCAGTGCAAGTTGTTCCCAAGAAAGGAGGAATCACAGTGATAGAAAATGAAAGAAATGAGTTGATTCCTACACGGACAGTGACTGGATGGAGAGTGTGCATTGACTACCGTAAGCTTAACTCAGCTACTCGAAAGGATCACTTTCCATTACCATTCATTGATCAGATGTTGGAGAGATTAGCAGGGCATTCACACTATTGTTTCCTAGATGGGTACTCCGGGTATAATCAGATTCCAGTGGTACCATACGATCAGGAGAAGACCACTTTCACTTGCCCCTATGGCACCTTTGCATACAGAAGGATGCCATTTGGATTATGCAACGCCCCCACTACCTTTCAGCGTTGCATGATGGTTATTTTCTCAGACATGATTGAGAAATTCATCGAGGTATTCATGGATGACTTCTCTGTGTTTGGATCTTCATTTGATGAGTGCTTGGAGCATCTAAGTCTTGTGCTACAACGGTGTACGGAGACCAACTTGGTGTTGAATTGGGAGAAATGTCACTTTATGGTGCAAGAAGGTATCGTACTAGGGCACAAAATATCAACAAAGGGTATTGAAGTGGACAGGGCAAAGATTCAGGTGATCGAGAAGTTACCACCACCTACCTCAGTGAAGGGTGTTCGCAGTTTTCTTGGGCACGCTGGATTCTACAGAAGGTTTATCAAGGATTTTTCAAAAATTACCAAACCTATGTGCTGTTTACTGATGAAGGAGTCCACATTTGAGTTTAATGATGAGTGTCTGCAGGCCTTTAACACTTTGAAAGAGAAGTTGACTTCGGCACCTGTAATTATCACATCGGATTGGAATATGCCATTTGAATTAATGTGTGACGCCAGTGATTATGCTTTGGGAGCCGTGTTGGGTCAACGAAGGAATAAAGTATTTCACGTGATCTACTATGCAAGTAAGACTTTGAACGATGCTCAGTTAAATTATGCCACTACGAAGAAAAAGCTTCTTGCTGTAGTCTATGCATTTGACAAATTTCGATCATACCTTGTGGGGTCGAAGGTCATAGTCTACACTGATCATGCTGCCATCAGATACTTGATGGAGAAGAAGGATGCTAAGTCACGCCTCATCCGTTGGATATTGCTACTTCAAGAGTTTGACTTGGAAATTAAGGATAAGAAAGGCAGTGAAAACGTGGTGGCAGACCACCTATCTCGGCTTGAGGACACAGAACAGGAAGAGACAGTGGAAATAAACGAGATCTTCCCAGATGAGCAGATCTTTGGTGTGATGGAAACACCCTGGTATGCAGATATAGTTAACTATTTAGCCAGGTCTATCATACCGCCAGATTACTCAAGTCACCAGAAGAAGAAATTCTTCGCCGAATTGAAGTACTACTTTTGGGAAGACTCCATTCTCTACAGGCGGGGGGCTGATCAAATCGTTCGGCGTTGTGTACCAGAGGAAGAGGTGCCTTTGATATTAGAGAACTGACGCTCATCTATATATGCAGGGCATTTTGGTGCTTCTAAGACAGCGGCGAAGATTCTCCAATCAGG
Source organism: Olea europaea var. sylvestris (assembly GCF_002742605.1). Taxonomy (NCBI): domain Eukaryota; kingdom Viridiplantae; phylum Streptophyta; class Magnoliopsida; order Lamiales; family Oleaceae; genus Olea; species Olea europaea. The sequence goes on along the minus strand of NC_036242.1, from coordinate 29,176,745 downwards.
TTTTTACTGGCCCACACTCTTTAAGGACGCGTTTGAATTTGTAAAGAGGTGTGACCGATGTCAGCGCATGGGTAACATCTCTAGAAGAAATGAGATGCCTTTGAGTAGTAACTTGGAGGTGGAATTATTTGACGTCTGGGGAATCGATTTCATGGGGCCATTCCCACCATCTTTTTCAAATCAATACATTTTAGTGGCGGTGGACTATGTCTCGAAGTGGGTTGAAGCGGTTGCATTGCCTACAAATGATGGGAAAGTGGTGATTGAGTTTGTGAAGAAGAATATTTTCACCCGGTTTGGGACACCGAGAGCCATAATCAGTGACGGGGGCACACATTTCTGCAATCGTCAGTTCGAGCAGTTGTTATCAAAATATGGCGTCAAGCACTGCATAGCCACCGCATATCATCCCCAAACCAGCGGATAGGTCGAAGTATCCAATAGGCAATTGAAGCGTATTCTGGAAGTCACAGTTAACTCATCACGAAAGGATTGGTCAAAGAAACTGGATGATGCCTTATGGGCCTGCAGGACTGCATTCAAAACTCCTATAGGAATGTCTCCATATCGACTGGTTTTTGGGAAAGCATGCCATCTACCTCTCGAGATCGAACATCACGCTTACTGGGCAATGAAGAAGTTGAACTTGGACTCGAAGGCTGCAGGTGAAAAACGGCTGTTACAACTGAATGAACTTGATGAACTCAGAATGGAAGCCTATGAGAACTCAAAGATCTACAAAGAGCGCATCAAGAAATGGCATGACATGCATATCCAGAGACGTGACTTTCAAGTGGGGCAAAAAGTGTTACTGTATAACTCCAGGCTTAAGCTGTTTCCAGGAAAATTGAGATCGAGATGGTCTGGTCCATACACCATTACACAAGTATTTCCACATGGGGCAATTGAGATCACTCACGACAGCAAGGGGACATTCAAAGTCAATGGACAGCGGTTGAAGCATTACTGGGGCGGTGATTTCTCAAAGGACAAGTCTACCGTCCAACTTGGATCACCAGAATGACGCATTACGGTAAAGTCGAGCTATCGACAATAACATAGCGCTGAGTGGGAGGCAACCCACTGTATCCTTTATTTTATTTTATTGCATTGCACTAGTTTAGGAATTTGTTTGAGTTTAATTTGTTTCTTAGGTCATCGATCATCTTTTGCATGATAGCCTAGGCACTACACGTTTAATGTTGTATGAATGGGTGCTAAATGAAGTGTTTGGGTGTTCAAGTGTGTGTCACGCATTCCGATGTGCGAAGATGTTCATTTTGGTTAAGCTTTCAGAATGCGAGACAACAGTTACGAAAAATCGGTTTTTGTGCCAAGTTTTCGATAAGCATATTCCTCTTTTCGAATCAACATTTTCAATTTTTCAAGGAATATAGCGAGGCGAGTCAAATTTTTTTTAAGTGAAAAATCGATTTTGGGGGGAGTTTAAATTTTAAGTCAAAAAAATTTTTTTTTTTGACAAAAATGGCATTTTTTTTATTATTTTTTATTCTATTTATAAAAAATATATATATTTATACCCGGTTGGTCTATGCGGTCGTATAGACCGCTACCGAAAACAAAAAGGGGCAGTTAGATTGCACTATGCGGTCGCATAGTGTAGTGGTCACGGGTTTTAACCCGTGACCACACAATTTAACCCCAAATCTTCCCCCCTTCTCCCTCTCACTTACACTCGCACACACTTCACCCACACTAACTCTTGCACCCACTCGCACACCACACACATCTCACTCTTCCTTTGCACCCACTTCACACATTCACAATTCTAGCACCTAAGTTGGATTGGGTTCTACATTGAAGATTCTACCACATCTAAATTACCAAGATTTGGAACTACAAGGTATGTTTCTCTAATCCCTAATTTCGAGTTTCATTTAAAGATTATCTTTCAATGTGTGGATTTAGTTAGGATGTATTGTGGTAGATTGGTGTACTATTGTGAATTTGGGGAACTTTCATGGTAGTGTATGTAAGAAATAGGAAGTAATTCACATTGCACACCAAGTGTTCGACGAAATGCCACATTAACGCATGTTTTGATTCTTTGGGCTTTTCACTTATGTAATAGTTTACATCGTTATTGTGTAGCGTTTTTGACGAAAAATCATGTGATATTTCAATTGAAAACATTACCTTAACATTTGAAGTAACAAAGGCATTTCATGGTTCAACATATCCACTCACGTCACTACCTTCGTCCCTATGTTTTCTAATGCAAATGACCTCAAATTAGGGTGAAATTTGGATATATGCTAGATATCATTATATACTTTCACATGTCCAAAACTTGCTCGGGAAAATTTGGATATTTCTCGGTGATGCCCGGGGCCGAACTTGTTCACTTGGTCATGGGTAAAAATTTTTAGAAATGCATGTTCGAGCCAAAATTTTGAGTTTTCCATACTTATGCAATGCTAGAGTTATATTGATGATTCATGTTATGAAACATTGCATAAACACACGTAAATGTGCATATTGAAGAAAGTTTGGGGGATTATGAACTCAAAGTTTATTCATGCCCATTTTTTTTGTTTTACACCAAGTGAGTGATATTGTGTATTTCCTTTTGCAGGATGCCTCCTAAAAGAACTTCAAAGGGAAAAGAGAAAGTCGGCTCCTCATCTGGAACGGCCCGAACAAGAGAACCCGAAGGGGGTGTTCGAAGATTCCTATCATCAGATACGGCAGCCCGATACGCCAATGTTGTGCGTGATTGGGCAATCATTCCTGAGAGGCCAGTAAAGTTAGAAGACTTCCCCAACTTTGAATTGACATATCTTATTCACAATTGTGGTTGGGAAAAGGTTATAGAAAGACCTCATCCGGTGTATGAAAATCTAGCAAAGGAGTTTTATGCAAATTTCAACACAGAAATCGACACTTCCGGATCAGAGCACTTACATCAGACATGGGTTAGGGGCAAATGGATTATGTTCTCACCGGAGGTAATCCATGACTACTATCAGTTATCTTGGAACAATGTTCCCTATCCCAGAGGACTTCAACTGGAATGAGGTTGCAGAAATATTGTTGGGACGTGAAAACGGTTGGCCTCTACCTACAACAGACTGGCATCAGATAGATCTCACCCCATCCATAGCAATTTTATGGTTATTCATGTGCCATAACATCGAGTCTATATCCCACAGAACAACATTTACAAATCCAAGGGCCGGATTCATATACCATTTGGTTAGAGGGAACAAGATTGATCTAGCCACGTACATCTACAACCAAATTCATGGTACAGGCACTTGGGGTGATAGGCACTACTCCCTAATTTTTCCCAGTCTGATAAGTGGAATATGTAGAGCGGCGGGGATACAAATCCAACCTGGGGAAGCACCAGAAAAGCCAAGCCCCTTTATCAAGCAATCCACACTGGATCCCAAGACCGAGCTAGACTGAAGCACCGACAGAAATTAGAAAACGCACGACGACGACGGCAATTGAATGAGGAAGGTCAAGCTGATGCAGACCTTGACATGCCTCAAATTCCTCCACCACCACCCCAGGTTGATATGGACAATCAGGTTTTGAGGCAGATTTTCACCACCACCACGGGGATCAGCCGTGATGTGCAGAGTCTCCAGCAGGCTATGGGAACTTTGACGACTGAGATGCATACAGCCCACCGTGACGTTCGCATTGCCACTGATATGTCACGTGCCGCTCGCCAGGATGCCCAGGCAGCTAGGAGGGAGGTGGACACTATGAATGGTCAACTAAGTGTGTACGTGGACAGGGTGGATGGCATCCAGCTGAGGGTAAATGAAACTTGGGAGCGTTTAGGCCGTTTGGAGACACGGGTTGAGGGGATCCATGATGAAATGACACAGCAGTCAGCACTGATGAGAGAAATCATATCTCGCCTTCCCTCTCCTCCTGAAGATCATGCTACGGGTCCCAGCTACACACCACGACCACCACTTTGATCAGGGGAGTGTTGTTTACCTCTATTTGCCAAGTTGTGTTTATATTTTTAAATTATGCTTTTCTAACTTTACATTTACATTGAGGACAATGTACTGTATAAGTTTGGGGGATGGTAGCATAATTTTCAAACAGCATAATTTTCAAACAAATATTCGGCATGTAGTTAATATGCATTTTCACAATCAATCATTAAATTGACTACCTTCTTGCATGATGCATGCGTGATGAATGAGTGTTGATTTTACTTTTGCATGCTTGTGTGGGTTTGGTAGCCTTGCCGGCTATGATGTGATTATTGGACAGGTGAAACATAGAACTGTGGATATAGTACAGGATTTAATTAGCTGATACTCATTGATGCAATGCTTGACAGTCTTTTGCACGCCACTCATGTTTTCATATTAAGTTATTGAATGGGATTGTTGGAGTAAACATGAGAAACCTAGGTTAACCCTCTATATCATTAACTCGTTAAATCACCATAAGATAGTTTGGAGATGGTTAAGCCACTATAGGTAAACATGGAGATAAGTAGAGGCTCAGTGCATGAATTTATATTGTGTGGATTGCCTAGACCCAGAAGGTGAGAAATAGGTGAAAACTTTAAGTTGAGGATGGTTGTTGATATCAAATGTCTATAAAAATAAAAAATAACAAAAACAAGTAACGGGCATAAAATAAAAATTGGAAAACTATCACTTCTCTCTAAAGCCTTTATGACTCGAGCAAGTAAGTCTGTTAGGGTTTAAAACCTGATATCCTAAAGCCAACTGGTTTGGGAATTATCGGCCTAAAGCTCGTTACAGGGGTCATATAGAAAGTAAGATAAAGGAGAAGTTGACAAAAATTCATCTTATCGAGCCTTTATAACTAGGGTGAATAAGGCTACAAGGGTTTAAAACCTGGTGCCCTAAGACCAACTATTATGTGAGTCATCGCCTAAAACTCGTTACATGGGTTATATAGAAAGCAAATGAGAAGATGGAAAAAAAAAATTTTATACCTTGTTGGACATTTGGTTGATATGACTTTAACCTTGATGCGAGGTAAGTAGCTTAGTTTGAGCTTAAAGGTTGAAACAATCAAATTAAGGAGAGTCTCTACTTGTTGATATGTGTACTAGTAAGGGTAAGATCTATCCAAACTAAGAGAGGGTAAGGATTATAGTTGTTAAACTCCTAACCTTAGAAAACACCCCAAGATAATTGAGTGAAAAGAATAAGTTTGGGGGATTTGTGTATCTCTCGAGTGATGTAAGGATAAATTTGACCATTATGGGTCGGGAACAAACCATTCATAAGCTTGATATGTTGGCATGAGTTCACACACACACGTTGAGTATTGCAATTGATGAGTAAAGGTTAATTTTATTCTTGCAATATTGATATTGTTCTATTGTATTGCTAAGTTCCAATCCTAAGACACGGCAAGCTATTAAGCCATGTTTGTTTAACTCTGAGTCACTGCATTGTTTGAGGACAAACAATAGTTTAAGTTTGGGGGATTTGATAAGTGTGTTTTTACACACTTATTTGGTTCACAAACATGACTTAAACATGGATAAAATGGTTGAATTGTGACTTAATCCATTTAAATTCATGCATTGTAGGTAATTCAAGTGAAATTGTGGAATTCAGGAGAAAAGAGCCGAAGAAGGACCAAAACGCAACAATTTGATAGTTCGAGGACCAAAGGTGCAAATATTGAAAAGTATGAGCTCAATGACAAAGCAAAACAAATGGAAGAAGAAATTATTGAAGAGGGACTGAAATGAAGACAATTGAAAGTTGGAGGACTAAAGCGCAAATACTCAAAAGATGTTCCGAATGAGGGGCATGAGAATTGATGGTTTCAATCATCAATTGGAAGATAAAATTTGTTGAAAAGATGAAGAAATCGAAGAAAGAAGTCAAGAGAAGCAACAAAGAAGTTCAGGGACTAAATTGAACAAACTACATAGATGGTTACTTCTATGCGACCGCATAGTGTAACCTTCTATGCGGTCGCATAGAAGGCTTCAGGGATTCAAGGAGCCACAATAATTTGAACCATGCGACCGCATAGATTCCTTCTATGCGGTCGCATAGTTCATTTTTGAAACCTCGGGCGTAGTTTTTCGTTTTGGTTGAAACTCCTTTCCTACTTAATTTGGACGCGATATAAATACCCAAAATCATCATATGAAGGGCAGGAACGACCAGGGAGAAGGGAGAGACCAAAATTGGAGGCAAGAAACTTGATTTTGGATTCAATTTCACACGGGCTCGAGACGGGATTGAAGATTATACACACGGATTAAAGAAATTCCATACGGGTGTATTCTTATTATCTTTTAATTTCGTTTTTCAATTTCTTGATTTTGTAATGATGATTATAGGCTAGGGTTTTTGTTCATTAGGAATTTGATGAACCTTTTGATGATTTAAATTTCCGTTATTTCAATAATTCAACATTAGTTTCGATTGGACGAATGTTTGATTTATATGATTTTAATGCTTCCATAATTATTTGGCCAATTATTATGTGATTGTAGATGATTTATTCTTTGCATTCGAAAGAAGGGGAATAAATTCGATAGAATATAAATCGACATAGGGTCCGATAGGGGATGGAAACTTACCTCTATGCCTTATGCAATTCATAAAAATGTTCATAAAAAGTCATGCATTCTTGTACATTGCATCATCCATAGAAATATAGGCTGGTGGTGTGTAAGAGTAGATTCAATATATATCGAGAGAGTGTATTGGATAATTTAGGAACATTGAATTGACATTTTGTTCATCGATTCGTTGAATTTGTGAAATTAGGGTTTTTAATAGTCAATTGGGGATTCAAATTCTTAATGATTTCATTTCAATTCATTTCAATACATTAGTTCTAAAATTGCATATTTACATTTCAGTTGCGTGTTTATTTCATTAGATTAGTGAAATTTCAAAATTAGGGTTTCCAATTTTGAAATTCCCCCAAAATTAGGGTTTTTCACATTTAAACCAAATTTTCATTCAATTAGATTCGGTTAAGGTCACATTAGTTTAATTAGAACTAATTTAATCCTTGTGGGAACGATACTTGGACTCATAGTCCACTTTACTACTTGTTAACGAACCGTACACTTGCGGTGGGTTTTAAAATCGAAAAGAAAATATTTCGTGAACAGTCGCACAGGAAGACCAATTTGGTGAAGAAAGGGCAATTTACTACTTAAGTAGACGGTTAACGAAATATGAATGTAATTACTCTGCTATCGAAAAATTATGTTTTGCATTGTATTTCACATGTACGAAATTAAGGGTTTATTTATGGCCCGTAACCATTTATTTAATTTCTAAAGTAAATTTAGTTAAGTATATGTTCTCGAGCCTTATTTTACACCAAATAGTAGGCCTTTGGACACTAGCTTTATCAGAATTCGAGATACAATATATACCTCAAAAGACAGTAAAAAATCAGGCTTTGGCTAATTTTCTAGCCGATCATCCATGCCTTGACATGCCTAAAGAAATTGAACTAGAAATCAATTCGTTCGAGTTAAAACCTTGGGTGTTGTATTTCGATGGGTCAAAAACCTCTAAAGGTGTAGGAGTAGGAGTAACATTAATTAATCCTTTAGGGATTTGTTATAAGTTCGCATTCACTTTAGACAGAATGTGCACCAATAATCAGGCCGAATATGAAGCTTTAATTGTAGGCCTAGAACTAATGATAGATATGGGAGTAAGAAATGTGATCGTTAGGGGCGATTCTCAATTGGTAATCCACCAATTGATTGGTGATTTTAAATGCCAAAGTGATTCCATTATAAGTCAATATGAGATCGCCCAAGAATTGTTGGAAGAATTCGACCAAGTAGAACTTCAATGCGTTAATAGGATATCTAATGACGTGGCAAATGAGTTAGCCCAAATGGCCTCAGGATACTCAAAGGTTTTGAATTGGAAGTCTACTTGTGAGTATGGAATCATATTGCCCGTGACTCAAAGAAGGGTGAGAAAGATTGAACTTCACTGCATACAAGATGGAGATGCAATGGATTGGAGAACAGATATTAAAAGGTTCCTTAAGGAACCTAATGGAAGGATTAGTAGGAAAATGAAGCTGTGTCTGCTGAACTATACACTAATAGATGAAGAGTTGTTTAAGAAACGCTCTGATGGTGTATTACTAAAGTGTGTAAGTTTGCAAGAAACCAAGACGATCATGGCTGAGGTGCACGAAGGGATATGTGGAGCTCATCAAGCTGGCCAAAGGATGAGATGGTTAATTATTAGGAGTGGATATTTTTGGTCAAAGATGGGAGAATTATGTATTCAGTATGCAAAGAATTGTTTAGCACGCCAAAAGCATGGTCCAATACAAAGGGCGCCAGCACGAGAGATGGCACCTATTATTAAACCTTGGCCGTTCAAGGGTTGGGCGATATACTTGATAGGGAAGATTTATCCACCATCGTCCAAGCAACATACTTTTGTTATAGTTGCAACCGACTATTTCACCAAATGGGTAGAGGCAGTACCTTTGAAAGAGATCACTCAGAAGAATGTTATAGAGTTTATCCGTGATCACATCATTTATAGGTTTGGAATTTCACAAACGTTAATGGTAAATCACGGAACATCTTTGAATGGGGATCAAGTGAACAAATTTTTGAGCGAGTTTGGGGTTAAATTAGTAAACTCCACACCATACTACGCTCAATCCAACGGACAAGCGGAATCTTCCAATAAGATTCTAAAAAATATCATCAGAAAGATGGTAGATGAAAATGTCAGAAATTGGCACGAATGTCTGAACAAGGCCTTATGGGCTTATAAAACATCACCTCGGTCAAGTACCAAAGTTACTTCTTTCCAACTTGTTTATGGACAGGAGGCCGTTTTACCTATGGAAATCAACGTGCAATCGATTAGAGTGTGCTTGCAACATAAGTTGAATGATGATGAGTATGTCGAATCACTAGTTCAAAATTTATTGGGGTTAGACGAATTAAAGTTAGACGTCTTAGATAGATTGCAAGTTCAAAAGCAAAGAATTGCCAGGTTTTATAATAAAAAAGTCATAGCCAAGTCGTTCAGCCTGGGTGAACTAGTTTGGAAGACGATACTCCCTTTGGATAGCAAGGATCCAAAGTACGGGAAGTGGTCGTCCAATTGGGAAGGACCATACAATATAAACAGTGTATTGCCCAATGGAGCGTATCACCTGGAAGATTTAGATGGCACCAAGCACGTGAGATTCATTAACGGAAAATATTTGAAAAAATATGTTCCTTCTTTATGGGAATGTAAACAGATAAAAGTATAATCAAAATATGTTGAACGATTAAGGATAACAAGGTCAGAGCGAAATACGTTCAAATAAAGTCATTTATTATCAAACGTTCATTACAAAGATGCGAAAATACAAATAATGGATGCTCTACAAACTACAATAAAAAGTAAGCTAATCTCCCGGTTGATCGCTGAGTAAGAGAGTGGATTAGCCTCACACCTCCTTCCTAAATGCATCGCTGCAATGGTGGGATTGCCGAGTAAGAGGGTGGACTGGCCTCACCACCTTCCTAAATGCATCGCTGCTGTTGACCCCAAAAAGTGCGCCAACAGATGTCGGTCCCACCCGCGCTTGCGTGGGCGAATGTCCAACACGCTAGGTCTAAAATGAACGGTTTAAAGGGGCGTGGGAGTAGCCCAACGACGCGGGACGGTGACGTTTGGAATCCAACGGGTTGTTCATAATCCGATTGTACAATAATTACCAACCGGTGCTTGTAAATGTATAAGTGAAAGTTTGTAAACTTGATTTGTGTATTGCAAGCAACTGAAAGAGAGTTGAGCAAATGTGGTTTTTAGTATTGAGTCTTGCATTAGCCTTTGACATTCCACAATGGAAGTATTTATAGTGATACATATGAAATGGGAGCCCTTGGATGAAGTGGCACGTGGCCTCATCTCCTTAGTTCAAACGTCTGTTCTTAGGCATGGGACTTGACTTGCTAGCTTACGGTGCATTTATTGCTTGCGCGGGTCCTTTTTACTAGTGACAAGACTTAACCTTTATGGTTATGACAAACGTTCCATCAATCATTCGAATAAGATCTGTGCAGGCGATCTCTGGGGAAAAGTGACCATGGAGGATGTTTCCTTATGGTTAAGAGGCTCGTGCATCGACTTTGGGGTTTCGCCCATTTGATAAATACTTCCACTTGAGGACCTTAGCTACGTCCAACAGGTTCCATGCCTCGGGTTATGGGCCTCGGCTTGAAGCACTTCAGATATAACCCACCTCAACAATGTGTGCCACCTCGGCAGGAATGCCACATGAATTAGGATGAGTGGGCCATTGGTCCAGGTGGGTAGGACAGGTGTTACAACACGCAACAATAGTCCCCCAAGTTCAAGTATAATCATTAATGTAATGCGTGGACTTTGATGGAGTAAGTTGAAAGAATTTTAGAACCCCAAATAATAGTCCCCCAAGTCCAAGCATAGATATTTATATCATGGTTGGAGTTTGAGAAGTGTTGCTTGGGTGAATGATGAAGAAGCCGAGTTAGTTGAATAAACCGAGCCTGTGAGGCTTGAATGATGAATGGCGAGGAGGATGCCGAGGTGGTTGAAGAAACCGAACCTGCGAGGCTTGAATGATGAATGGCGAGGAGGAAGCCAAGGTGGTTGAGGAACCGAACCTGCGAGGCTTGAACGCTGAATGGCGAAGAGGAAGCCGAGGTGGTTGAGGAAACCGAACCTGTGAGGCTTGAATGATGAATGGCGAGGAGGAAGCCGAGGTGGTTGAAGAAACCAAACCTGCGAGGCTTGAACGCTGAATGCAGAAGAGGAAGCCGAGGTGGTTGAGAAAACCGAACCTACGAGGCTTGAACGCTGAATGGCGAAGAGGAAGCCGAGGTCCAATGGTAATGATTGTGCGTTGGTCGCTGTGCCAATGATTTGATGTTTTATGCTTGTTTTCGAGGAAAGGTAGCTAAACCATTACGACTTCCAAGGCGGTGGCTCCGTCGAATTAAAATGCAATTATGAGGGCAGCTGGCGTTTCTAGAAGCAGACGCGTTAGAGAGGTACGTGGGAGGCACGCATAGATCGGAGGCGTAGGATTTAAAAAACTATTTGAATTTAACGCCTCGGATTGGATCTGAAATGGAGGGCTCGGATTGACTGAGATTTGATCTGACGGGTGGGGTTCGTCTTGGACCTTTATAAAAGGCAAGAAAATCCCAATTTCCAAGATTTTTGAACACTTTGCATTCTCAAATTCTCTCAAATCTTCCATTTTCCGGCGTCGAGGTTGTCTGCGATTAGATTCCGACCAGTCTCCGTTTGTGTTGAACTCTTTTAGGTATTGTTTGCATAAAAAACCGTTGTTATTGTCTTTGTTCTGAAAAAATGGAGTCCACTTCGGGTAGGGAGCTTGTTACAGTGGCGTCTTTAGATCATGAGGTAGGTCATGGGGGGACGTCCGAGGTGGATAGGTACGCCATGGCCGAGGAGGCTGTGGATTATACCCAGGAGTGGGGGGCTTCTAGAGTGCCCTCGAACATGACGGAGAAGAGGTTGGGGGAACTTAGGGAAAGGTACAGTGTGCCTCATAACATAGAGATGTTAGTCCCCGAACCAAACGAGCGGGCCTGCTATCCGAGGCCCGGCTGCGTGGCCGTGAGTGAATACATGTTCAAAGCAGGTATGCGTCTTCCTTTGCACCCCTTCTTTAGGGCGGTGCTTAGGAAATTCATGCTGTCGCCGACCCAGGTTCTGCCGAATGGGTGGAGCCAGCTGGTCGGCTCGTACTTCCTGTGGAAGGAAGTGTCACTTGGGGAGGACATGCCCCTTCATGACTCTGTTCCAGCCCCGGGTAATTGGGAAGGAGTCAAGGGAGTGGTACTACCTCACGCCTTAGGGAGCTCACGCACCCTTTGTGGTGGGACTTCCTTCCTCTATCAAGGGGTGGAAGGAGTCCTGGTTCTGGGTGCGAGGTAAATGGTAGGCAGTGGAGGGTGACAAAGCCCTGTCATGCACAGTGCCGACCCAGTACTACGAAGCTCGTGAGTCTCCCGACCTCTGCTTGTGTTTTGAAATCAGAATATTTACTCGTCTAACTGTTGGAGGTTCGTCTTTGCAGATAGTAGTACGAGGTTCGAGCTCAGCAGGGAAGAATTCAAGGTGATAGAGGACATTTACAAGAGGCCTCTGAAGCTTCGGCACTTCGATCACCTGATTGATAGAAGCAGATACTTCTTGGACTTCGAGCCGATGGCATCCAGAGGTATGGGGCCCCAACACTTGATGTTTTTATCCTGAATGTTTCTTATGCTGATGCTATGTGCAGACAAATTCAAGAAGAGGGAGTACCCAGCTCTGGACATGGCCTCCATCTTGAAGGTCACTTCTACTGCGAAGGCGAGGCCCCTGAAGCCTGGGTCCAGTGGAGCAAAGGAAGTCCGGGGCAGGGTTGAGCGCCTGTCGAAGGACTGCACTCCCAGGGCCTCGGAGGAGGCATCTACTCAGAGGCCAGAGAAGCCTAAGGAGCCTCGGGGCAAGAAGAAAGTCTCTGAGGAGACTAAGAAGAGGAAGCTGGTGCACATCTCCAGCTCAGCTGGCAAGTTTGGGACTTCAGTGTCCCATAGGGCTGAACAGACTGGAGAGCCGAAGCTTCTTGCTGCAGCCTCTAAGGCCATCAAAATGGAGATGGTAAGAGAGGTGGAGGCTGAAGAGGCCAGAGAAGAGGCTGCAAGGCGAGCTGCAGAAGTCGCCGAAGAGGAGGCGACGAAGGAGAAGCCGGTTCGGGAGAAGGGGAAGTCTCCAAACTTCCTAGCTGGGAGGGAGGAGGAGCTGGCCCCAGCCTTGGTGGAGGCTCTCCCTGAGGAAATTAAAAGTGCCACCGAGAGCTTTTACAAGTTCTGGACAGAGAGGTGGCAGATTCATGCCTCGTCTTGTGATGCCACCAACCTCACAAGGGCAGTGGTGAGCCAAAGCGCCCGGACCTTTGGCCTCGCGCTCGAATGCAGGGAGGCATTAAGTGAATTCCAGACAAGGACTCACGCCTCAGAGGGGAAGGCTGCCTTCCTTGTCGAGGAGGTTAAAGCTGCTAAGGCCGAGGCTGAAGAAGCCAAAGCACAGAGGGTTGAAGAAGCGACGAAGCTCGAGTCTGCTTTGGCCCAAATTGAGGCCCTAAAGAGGGAAATATATGAGTCACAGTGCGAGGTGGCCTCCTTGACAAAGAAGGTGGAGGTCTCCAATGAGCACCAAAAGGTGACTGTTGAGGCTCTTGAGTAGGCGAATCTCTTCTTGGCCGGTGCTTGAGATGCCTATCAGTTTCTCGAAGGCCAGGCGAAGTGGTACATGAACGACGCCTCAGTTGCCAGAGAAGAGGCCCGAACTGCAGCGGAAGAGGCGGTGAAGGCATATATCGCCAATTTCCACACTACAGAGGAGTATAAAAGCTTCAGGGCATACTGGAGGAACTTCGCCTATGCCAAAGTGCTGGAGAGGGCAGAGGAGCTTTATCCCAACTTGGACCTGGCACAACTTAGGTCCGAATTTGTGGATGAGGTACCTCAGACCCCAGCTGAGGAGGTCCAGGGTGAGGAAGAAGTTGATGCCGAGGCCCCTGGTGCTGAGGCAGAGAAAACAACTACTGATGCCCAAGTTGCTGGAGGCCCCAGTGCCGAGGCTCCTACGCCATCTAGCCAGGCATAGACTAGATTTTATTTTTCAGTAGTTTGGATGTATTGGCCAGAGGCCCTCCTTTGTAATCATGCTTTGAAATATCAATACAATGCCTTTCTTCTTTCAGTGTTGCTTTTTGTCCAAGTTTTTATACCTCGTTTAAACAAATTTACTGGAACTTGATAGAAGCGTGAATTAAATAAATGAGCATAACTTGAGTGACTGAGCTATACGAACCTCGGGCTTAAGCAAATAACACGACTTAAGGAGATGAACTGTACGAACCTCGGACTTAAGCAAATTAACACGACTTAAAGAGATGAACTGTACGAACCTCAGACTTAAGCAAATTACCATGACTTAAGGAGATGAACAGTGTGAACCTCGGACTTAAGCAAATTACCATGACTTAAGGAGATGGACAGTGTGAACCTCGGACTTAAGCAGATTAACATGACTTAAGGAGATGAGCAGTGTGAACCTCGGACTTAAGCAGATTAACATGACTTAAGGAGATGAACAATGTAAACCTCGGACTTAAGCAGATTAACATGACTTAAGGAGATGAACTGTGTGAAACTCGGACTTAAGCAGATTAACATGACTTAAGGAGATGAACTGTGTGAACCTCGGACTTAGGGTTGTGGCTTCTCCCCTTGGCGTTCAGCAAGGCCAAAGGGAGGCATGTGCTAACGCCTCGAAATTCAAGCGAGGTGGCCCAAAGGTGGGTCCCGAACCTCTCCTCCGAGGTGACGACGCATCCCAGACATGGTAGATGGTGCAGCCATGTTGAGGCTTCTCCCCTTGGCGTTCAGCAAGGCCAAAGGGAGGCATGTGCTCACGCCTCCGAGTTCAAGCGAGGTGGCCCAGAGGTGGGTCCCGAGCCTCTCCTCCGAGGTGACGACGCATTATGACGATTTAATCAACGCATTTTATTGAGCCATAGAAATATTACAAAGGCTGGGAAAGTCATCCAGCATGATACCTCGTTTAAACAAATTTACTGGAACTTGATAGAAGCGTGAATTAAATAAATGAGCATAACTTGAGTGACTGAGCTGTACGAACCTCGGGCTTAAGCAAATAACACGACTTAAGGAGATGAACTGTACGAACCTCGGACTTAAGCAAATTAACACGACTTAAGGAGATGAACTGTACGAACCTCTGACTTAAGCAAATTACCATGACTTAAGGAGATGAACAGTGTGAACCTCGGACTTAAGCAAATTACCATGACTTAAGGAGATGGACAGTGTGAACCTCGGACTTAAGCAGATTAACATGACTTAAGGAGATGAGCAGTGTGAACCTCGGACTTAAGCAGATTAACATGACTTAAGGAGATGAACAATGTAAACCTCGGACTTAAGCAGATTAACATGACTTAAGGAGATGAACTGTGTGAAACTCGGACTTAAGCAGATTAACATGACTTAAGGAGATGAACTGTGTGAACCTCGGACTTAGGGTTGTGGCTTCTCCCCTTGGCGTTCAGCAAGGCCAAAGGGAGGCATGTGCTAACGCCTCGAAGTTCAAGCGAGGTGGCCCAAAGGTGGGTCCCGAACCTCTCCTCCGAGGTGACGACGCATCCCAGACATGGTAGATGGTGCAGCCATGTTGAGGCTTCTTCCCTTGGCGTTCAGCAAGGCCAAAGGGAGGCATGTGCTCGCACCTCGGAGTTCAAGCGAGGTGGCCCAGAGGTGGGTCCCGAGCCTCTCCTCCGAGGTGATGACGCATTATGACGATTTAATCAACGCATTTTATTGAGCCATAGAAATATTACAAAGGCTGGGAAAGTCATCCAGCATGATACAATTCATTGATAAAAGATTCTGAGGTGTTCAATGTTCCATGGATAGGGTTGTGCCTTGCCGTCCATGTCTTCAATCCATGTCTTCCCAGTTCGGCCCCAGGGAGCCGGAACCAGGTTCTTTTGAAGATGGGAAGACCCTCCTGAGCACAAGATCGTTGATTCGGAAAGACTTCTTCTTGACTTTGGAGTTGAAGTACCTTGTCATCTTTCTTTGGTAGGTGCCTAGCCTCAGCTGGGAGTCGTCCCTCCTCTCCTCAATGAAATCAAGGTCTAGCCTCCGGAGCTCGTCGTTGGTCACTTCGCTGAAGTGTAGACGCCGTGGAGATGGGAGTCCGACCTCCACGGGGCTCATCGCCTCAGTCCCAAAAGCCATGAGGAAAGGGGTCTCCCCGGTTGGGGTCCTGTGGTGGTTCGGATTGCCCAAAGTACTTGGGGCAGCTCATCAACCCAAGCTCCCTTGGACACATCAAGCCTCCTTTTTAGGACGTGCTTGATTGTCTTGTTTACGACTTCAACTTGGCCATTAGCTTGTGGGTGGTGAGGTGTAGAGAAGTGCTTCTTTATGCCAACTTGTTATCGAATTGCCTGCCATTGTCTGAGACGATCGAGTAGGGAATTCTGAACCGGCAAATGATATTCTTCCGTAGGAACTTGGAGGTGTTTGCTTCTGTGATTTTTGCCAGTGGTTCAGCGTCGACCCACTTTGTGAAGTAATCAATGGCCACTATTGCAAAACCTGCGCCTCCTCTACCCTTTGGTAGAGGGCCTATGACGTTCACACCCCATTTTGAGAAAGGCCAGGGGCTGGAGACTGCAGTCAAATCCTGTGATGGTCGTCTTTGAACGGGAGAGAATTGTTGGCACTTATCACATTTTCGCACAAATTCGAGGGCATCCCGTTTCAAGGTAGGCCAGTAGTATCCTTGCCTCAATATTTTTTGTGCCAGAGATAGGCCTCCAGAGTGGTTGCCACACACTTCCTCGTGGACTTCTCTTAGTATGTAGGTAGCCTCTTCTCCTCCGACGCATCGTAAGAGTGGAGAGGAGAAACTTCTTTTGTAGAGAATGTCATCGATGAAGAGGAAATGGGCTGACCTCTTTCTCAGCTTGTAAGCCTCATTCTTATTGGTGGGTAGCACCTGGTCTTTCAAATATGCTATAATTGGTTGCATCCAGGTGGGAGTTCCACCGACCCACATGACATTAGGGGCCTCGGTAGAAGGCAGTAGGAGGTGCTCGATAGGCACTACAGTGAGTAGCTCTAAGTCTTTGCTACTAGCCAGCTTCAAGAGTGCATCCGCATGAGCATTTTCGATTGCGGAAAATCTGGGTTAACTCGAACTTTTCAAAGGATGGGATGATGCTCATCACCATTGTTTCAGATAGGAAGTTGGGTGGACCCTTCTTCTCGTATCAGAACCGAACTGATGGCGTCATTGGAGACGACAAGATATAGTTGCAAGATGTCGCCAGGCTTCGGCTTGGAGAGGAGGGGGCCCGCCCCAAATGCATTTTCAGTCCTTGGAAGGCCTCTTCGCATTCCTCGGTCCATTGGAATTTCTTCCCAGCCTTGAGCACTTTGAAAAATGGGAGGCACTTGTCAGTTGCTTTGGAGACGAAGCGACTAAGTGCTGTCACTCGTCCAGTTAAGCTTTGCACCTCCTTTGGCTTTTGAGGGGACCTCATCTAGCAAAGAGCTTCAATCTTCTCGGGATTTGCTTCAATTCCTCGCTGGTTGACCATGTACCCCAAGAACTTGTCGGAAGCCACCCCAAAGGCACATTTCAAGGGGTTGAGCCTCATCATGTACCTTCTCAGGATTTGGAAGGTGTTGTTGAGGTGCGCTACGTGGTTTTTTGCCTCTAAGCTCTTCACCAGCATGTCATCCACGTAGACCTCCATTGTCTTGCCAATGAGGTCGGTAAATATTTTGTTCACGAGTCTTTGGTAGGTTGCTCCGGCGTTTTTCAACCCGAAGGGCATCATTCTAGAGCAATAGAGGCCTCGGTCCGTGATAAAAGAGGTGTGCTCTTCATCGACCGGGTGCATGGGGATCTGGTTGTAGCCGGAGTATGCATCCATGAAGCTCAACAACTCGTGCCCAGCCGTGGAGTCCACCAATTGGTCAATCCTTGGAAGCGGAAAGCTGTCTTTCGGGCAAGCTCTATTAAGGTTAGTAAAGTCGATGCATACCCTCCATTTACCATTGTGTTTCTTAACCAATACCGGGTTGGAGACCCACCTCGGGTAGGTGGCCTCCCTGATGAAGCCATTTTGGATGAGCTTCTGAACCTCTTCCTTTAGGGCCTCATACCTCTCGGGGTTGAGGGCTCTCCTTTTTTGTCTATGCGGGGCAACATTAGGATCAATTTTCAAGTAGTGGCAGCTGATCTTGGGGTCTATGCCCACCATGTCCTCATGCCTCCAAGCAAAGAAGTCAAGGTTTTTGCTTAGGAAATCCTTAATCTTTTCTCTCAAAAGGTTGGATAGGCCTCTGCCTACTTTCAATACCTTGGCCGGATCTTGGGGGTCGGCTGAGAAGCTCTCAAGTTCCTCTACGGGGGATGCTTGAGGCTCATGTTCCATTATGCGGGGGTTGATCTCATCAACGATCAGCACCTCCTAGTTCAGCGGTGCGTCAATCATATCAACGTCTTCTTGGTCAGTGGGAGCGTCACCTGGGACATCCACCATGACCACATCAGCCATGATCACGTGGACGTCCCGGGGCTCTACTTTCTTAATGGAGCTCAGATAGCACTCTCACGAACCTCTCTGGTCGTCTCTCACCGTTGCCACCCCATTTTCTGTTGGGAATTTCATGCATAGGTGGTGGATGGAGGTGACTGCTCCCAATTCCTTTAGGGCCGATCTGCCCAAGACTCCGTGGTAAGCCGACCGGCTGTCAACTACGAAGAATTCCATAAAGTTCATTGTAGTTTGAGGAAATTCTCCCATCTCCACTGCCAGTGTTATCTTTCCTCTCGGAGTGATGCTATCTCCAGTAAATCCATACAATGGAGTGGTGGTGGGCGTCAACTGATGGTCCAATATCATCTTGTCAAAGGCGGACCCGAATAAGATGTTGACGGAGCTGCCGTTGTCGACTAGCATTCGTTTGAGCCCATTTCGGGCTATGACAGCCCTCACCACCAGCGCATCGCAGTGGGGGTAATGAACTCCTTCGGCGTCTTCCTGGATGAAGACAATGGGTGGTACTTGGTTTCTTCGAGAGCTACTGTCCACAATGTAGCTCGTCAGAGGGGGGTACTTAGCCTCCCTAGCATAATTTCTTTTGGCATTCCGTGTTTCACCACCAACATAAGGGCCTCCAAATATGATATCTATCTCGTAGATAGGGGCCTCATCTTGAGCTTGCCTATTTCTTCGGTGTCTACGCCCTTCCCTGGGCCTCTCTGTGTCTTGTACTCTTCACCTTGGGGAGACATCCCTTTGACGAGGAGCGACAGCCTCACACCCATGTCGATTGTCTTGCCTGGGCGGGGGCCTGTTCGCCTGGGGTGAGTTATGTCTTTCCCTGGCGGGTTCCTGTCGGGAGTGGTGTGCATAGTCTCTGCAATCCGCGGTGTCGTGCCCGTAGGACCTGTGGTGCAAACAGTATCCAGGGAGGTTCGGATTGGACCTATTTCTAGGTGCAAAACCTCGGCCTCGACCTCTCCCTCTACGGGGTCCCTGCTGGGCCTCGGTCGGGTGTGCATCAGCAGTTGGGTTGACATCCTCATATGCCAAGGTTGGAATCGCGTTCAAAGTTGTGGTGGCCAGGGCTTGGCCGAAGTTCTCATTTCCGGCTCGGTTCATCTGGTAGTCCATGAGGTGAGAGGTCGGTCCCCTACCTCACTGCCTTTGAGGAGGTGGGAGGCCTCTGCTTGCCCTGTTCCTATGGTCAATCAATTCTTCATTGATTATCTCCCTTCTCATCATCTCTAGTAGGGCGTCATAGGTGGTTGGGTCTTGATTCTGCACATCCTTCCAGAATAGGGTGTTCATGTTTAAGCTTCCTCTCAATGGAGATAGTGCTTCTCTATCGGTGACCTGTACACAGTAGGTCATCTCGTCAGTGAAGCGGGATAGAAAGCTTTTCAAGGACTCGCCATGCGCCTGTCTCATATCTTGAAGGCGCTGGATGGGGGCCTCTCATTCCTTGCTTACTGCGAACCTCTTCAAGAAGGTAGTTTTGAACTCTAGCCAACTTCGGATACTCCCAGATGGTAGCCTACTATACCAGATTTCAGCCGCTCCACTGAGGGTTAAATGGAATGCTCTGTATTTTACGACTGGGGTGGCGCCTCTCAGGCTCATTTGAGTTTTGTAAGCATTGAGGTGCTTTTCTGGGTCACCTCTCCTATCATACTTTGGTATTTTTGGCATGACATAGTGGCTCGGGACCTGGGCATTTCTTAGTTCTCTTGCGAATGGCAGGTTCTCATCATCATCATCCAAGTCACAGGACCTCTGCTGCTCATCAGAATCGTAGTCTTCGGCCTCGTACCTCGGTTGCTGGTGAGAGGGTTCGGGCCGGTTCCTAGCCTCTTCCTCCCTCCTTTACTGCCTACTTCTAGGTGGGACAGCGCGGGGGGCATTTTCATGCCTTCTCTCAGGCTGCTGGGGCATCGGAGGTGGAGGTTGTGGCCTCGTCCGAGGCTGCTGAGCCTGCTGCTGACTGGCCTCGGTTCTGCAAGGCTGATTCTGTCAAAAACACTTCCTGCTCTCCTTTGTCTTGGGTCTTGTTCATATGGAGGTGGGAAGTTATCATGGCTCATTTAGACCTCGGTGGGTCGACCAGATACATAGTTGGAGGATATGTCGACTCCCACTTCCTTCTCGAATGGGCTTTCACCTCGGCCATAGTCTGGCGAGGCAACCCTATGACTCTGGACCTCGTCCTCTTGCTGATAGTGCCCATGGGGAGCATATGGAGGAATGTGGAAGCCTCCCTGGCCTTGCATTTGGGCCATGAGCTCCCTCATGACCAAGTTTTGGTTGGCTACGTCCCTCATGTTAGCTGCCATGGTAGCCATTTCTCTTGATAGTCGTGCTGTCGCACGCATCCAACCTCTCCTTTGGTGGTGGTGGAGCCTCGACCGAGCTGCTGGGGCAGCAGGCTGGGGAGGCACATTCGTACTTTCTCTTACTCTCCTTGGGGGAGTATCTTCGTTAGAACTCATTTTTCTTTTATCAAACTTAGATCTCTCTAAGTGATAAGGGTTCCTCTTGTTCTTTTTCAAGAACAAATCATTTTTCAAAGGGGGGTTGCCCAAATGTTTTTCAATAAGCTTCTACCACAAGGTTGCTCGTGGTTATAGTACAGTTTCCCACAGACGGCGCCAATCTGTTGACCCTAAAAAGTGCGCCAACAGATGCCTGTCCCACCCGCGCTTGCGTGGGCGAATGTCCAACACGCTAAGACACGTGGACGGTCTAAAATGAACGGTTTAAAGGGGCGTTGGAGTAGCCCAACGAAGCGGGATGGTGACGTTTGGAATCCGGCGGGTTGTTCGTAATCCGATTGTACAATAATTACCAACTGGTGCTTGTAAATGTATAAGTGAAAGTGTGTAAACTTGATTTGTGTATTGTAAGCAACTAAAAGAGAGTTGAGCAAATGTGGTTTTTAGTATTGAGTTTTGCATTAGCCTTTGACATTCCACAATGGAAGTATTTATAGTGCTACATATGAAATGGGAGCCCTTCGATGAAGTGGCACGTGGCCTCATCTCCTTAGTTCAAACGTCTGTTCTTAGGCAGGGGACTTGACTTGCTAGCTTACGGTGCATTTATTGCTTGCGCGGGTCCTTTTTACTAGTGACAAGACTTGACCTTTATGCTTATGACAAACGTTCCATCAATCATTCGAATAAGATCTGTGCAGGCGATCTCTGGGGAGAAGTGACCATGGAGGATGTTTCCTTGTGGTTAAGAGGCTCGTGCATCGACTTCGGGGCTTCGCCTATTTGATAAATACTTCCACTTGAGGACCTCAACTACGTCCAACAGGTTCCATGCCTCGGGTTATGGGCCTCGGCTTGAAGCACTTCAAATATAACCCACCTCGGCAATGTGTGCGACCTCGACAGGAATGCCACATGAATCAGGATGAGTGGGCCATTGGTCCAGGTAGGTAGGACAGGTGTGACAACACGCAACAGCTGCAATGGCGGGCAAAGAGGCTGAGAAGCACTCTCAGCAAGCAAGTTGAAAAGCACTCTCAGCAAGCAAGGTGGCCCGTAAGCATCCCAAAAATTGCCTTCTATCATCGACTCCTTGTAAAGGACAAAGAGACGATGGGAAGAATTTCGATGGTAAAAACTTTGCTACTGGCCAAAAAATATTTCCTATACCTCCCACACCAAAGGTGACATCAAGGCAAATAGTAAAATGGGCGAACTAAACAATCCATTTTTAAAGAAAGACGAAGGTTTCGGATCGAATTGATTGTCAGAGTGCCAAACAATGGCAGCAAATTGGTTTCGAAGAAGAAAATGAAGATGAAAATGGAAGATGAAAAATGCGAAGTATACGTGCATTTATAGGGGAGTGGAGATGAAGAGACAGAATATGAGCGGCCACATTCTGCCTAGTAAATGGAATTAAATAGCCCAAAGTCTTGGGAAAAGTGGTGGAAGTATCAAAAGAAAATGGGCAAGATTTTTTAGCACAAAGCAGTTAAATGCTTGAAGAATTGACGATTAAAAAACAAACGTCAAATAAATGCACAAGAAGTTAACATATATGTTCATTAATGATGAACAAAGTTACAAAGGGAAAATCAAATTACAAAAGAAAAAGGCATCGTATGTCTTAATTACAGTCCACCCCCACACTGAACGAATTCGTTCCCTAAGTTTTTTCCCAATCCTCGTTCTGTCGAGAGGAAGTGATGTTCAATTCGGCCACGACATCATCATCAACTTCCAACTTCTTGTACTGCTCAACCAAGGACTTAGTTCGCTCAATTCCCTGTGAGGCGTTGCGCTTTTTAGCATCCATTCTCGCCTTGCAGTCGTCCATTTTGGCTTGAAGTTCCTTCATCTGAGTAGCCAAACTAACCATCAAAGAGTCTTCAATCATGACTTCGGAAGAGATCTCTTTCAACTCATCCTCAGCCTTGTTGATCTCCAGACGCAGAGACTCTTTTTCAGATACGGCACGAAGATATTGAGTACTTTTGGCCTTTAGTTCAACATTCTTGGCCAGCAAGGAAAGGACCTCGGAGTGGATAATCTTCAACGTCACTTTAAAATCGGCAGAAAGATTGAGCGACGGAAGCATCAGTGCTTGCTCCAACTTTGCATTCAAATG
This sequence comes from Olea europaea var. sylvestris, assembly GCF_002742605.1. NCBI lineage: Eukaryota > Viridiplantae > Streptophyta > Magnoliopsida > Lamiales > Oleaceae > Olea > Olea europaea. The sequence goes on along the minus strand of NC_036242.1, from coordinate 29,153,969 downwards.
CTCAAGTTTATCCTTGTGTCTGGCAGCACTAGCCCTACCAATGTCCATATCTATGAAGGACACGTACTCAAATATCGACTGCTTGAGGAACTTCAAATCTTCCTCTGAAGAAGCAGCAGGACGGTCAGATGGAGTAGGGCGAGACGTCTTGACTTGCCCCCAGAAAGTGAACAAGTCTTGGATAGAATGTACAATCTTGTCAGCATCCTGTAAAAAAAATTGCCAATATTAAAGATTCTCACTACAACGAACAAGATGGAAATAAAAGTGAAGTAAAGATTACCTCATCAACAGTCGTGGAAGATGGCATTTCCTCGGCCAAGTCTGCCACCAATGATTCCTCCATTCGTGAGGACTTTCCCTTGTCTGAGCTAGAAGATGTTGCCACAACGGGCAGACTCATAGAAGTATTTGCAGAACTCAAGAGCAACAAATCAGAAACCAATAGCACAAGCAAAGATAAGGCATCAAAAAAACTGAATTACCTTCTGCTTCGATGTTTGGGGGGTTGACGCCCTGGGAAGAAGGTGGCTCATCCATGGGTTGTGATGAGGATTTTGGGACTGAAGATGTCGCTTTAAGCGTAGTCCCCTCATCAACCGGTTTGGATGAAACAGCCTCAGCAGAGGATGATGGAGCAGGAGCTGCCGATGCCAAAGCCTTTAAAGGAGAGGCTGAACTTTTCTGAGGAATCCAAATAAATCATCAGCACATAGAAAAGTTTCAAGTATGAAAAAGTATGCTTGTGAGTAAACCAATTTAATTACCTTCCTCCTGACGATAAGAGGGGTATCATCATCAACATCAACATCATCCTCCAGAATAGGAGATGCTGAGGCTGGCCGTTTGCGGCTTGGGGCATTCTTAGCTGTAGTAGGCTTGGCAGGGAGAGAAGAAGATGGACAAGCAGACTGTTTAGCGCGACGAGGAGGAGAAGGACTCCAGATGGACAAAGGAGTGACTAAAACAGGAGGAGGGGAAGAAATGCTCGACTGGTCTAGTGAATGAAAGGCACGATTGGCATCAGTCGCAAACAATCTGCGCTTCACTGACGGCCAGAGCTGTTCAAAAAGAGGATGAATAGCGTGGCTAGAATTGAAGGGGGCTAATGAAAAATAGCTGGTTAAAAGAAGATTGCGAGCATTTATAGCCTCTGTCTCCGCCTTATTAATAATATGAAAATGGTCAATTAAGTTCCTTGAATAGCAAGGAGGAACAGGCCAAGTTTGGCCAAAACGAAGCTGGCGAGCAAAAAATTGGGGAGCATAAATTTCTACCCCTGCCTTGGCATTGGTCCCATTTAAAATATCATGAAATAGCTCCCTCCCGGTTAAAAACTGGATTCAAATGAGCAGGGAGGTGCTCGCGCTGTCTATAGTGGAGGGGGAATGTACATAGTTTGGAGTCAAAAAAGGAGGAAAAGGAAAAAAGGAAGAGATTGAATCCAAAGAATAAAAGAATAAAAAAATGTCCATTTTGGACATATTTACAGGAGCCAAGGGCTCCATGGCTAGCCCATAACAGCTAGCAGAGGAGCGAGAAATTGATGGAGCACCAAGTAATGGAAAATAGGATCTCAACCACAGTTGAGTGAACCAAAGAGGTCCACTACTAGTAGGAGATGCATCATTCTTCAATTGAGTTTGAAGAGAGGTCATGCCTCTATAAAGGGCAGCCAAAAATAAAGAACATAAATTCAAAGGCCTACCAAGCGTCAATTCGTGCGCTATGGGTAAATAACTCAGAGAGGGCTTTATGCTTGACACACACAAAACATATTTACAAAGCCAAACTGGAAGAAATGCCACTTGCTCAGTATGGGAAGGCTCAGCGCTCGAATGATTGTGAAGGGTTTGCAGGCTTGAATAAAATTCGGTGTAGTTTTTACCAAACTTTGGGGCACTACCAGAAACTAAGATACCAGGAAAAATGGTATCGCCCAAAGGTGGTAGATTCACTAGGGCCCCAACATCCCTTAAAGTAATAGACATGGGGCCAAGAGGAAAAATAAAGGTATTATACTCGGAAGACCAAAAACTCAAAGCAATCGAAAAAAGTGCTGAATCAAAAGTAGGGGGGCGAATAGAGATTTCTAACAAATCAGAAATCCTAGCATTATCAAAAAGTGCCTTAATAGGACCATGGCCCACAAGACGAGCATGCTACCTACGGAAAGCTACATCAAATTTAGGCCAAGTGTGAATACCTCTTTCGCAAAGTGGCTCTAGCGGCAGAGAGTTTAGAAATGAAAGGCCTTGAGTACAAGAAAACAGCTGACCCACCGTCGCCTGTTCAACTGCCTCTGCATTGTTGAAGAAAAGACCTAAGTAGAACTCATTGCGTTCGACATCGGCGGGCGCGAGAAAACTCGGAGTTATGTATGGACGACTCAGAACTTTCTGAAAGTCATCAAAACTAAAGGAGTCGCCAGCTTGAGATTGTGAAGTAGCCATTTGAGATGGAACGAAATTTTTCAGAGTTACGTAGCAGGGAAGCAAAAGATGAACAGAACAGTAAATCGTGGGAGAGACGCGAAAAATTTGAGGCGTTATTTAATGATGCAGTGAAATGGCGTGTTTGGGGGTTATAAGGGTTTGCAAAACGACACACCTTTTCAAGTTATGGAAGAAAATAATGATTGAAATTCTTGGAAATCTCGAATGTTGCTAGAAACACAAAGTGAATATGGCAAAATTTAATAATTATTATTAATTCTGCCATATTGGGGGGTAATTGTTGATACATAAAAATTCAGCCCAAATCGAATGGCCCAAGGAATGAAGCCCAATTGGAGGATCCCCAAATCAGATGGCCCAAAGAACGAAACTCAATCAAACAATTCAAGATGAAAGCCCAAGAACAAGGTAACGCCATCGTCCAAGTTTGCAAGTCGCCCAGAATCTGAGCGAATGGAGTGCCATGCAGTCGCCCAGAGCTGTTACTCTATTCTCACCCAAACCTTCAAGTCGCCCAAGGTCTTAACAAACATAACGCGTTGTGGTTATCAAGAAGTGTAATTATCAAAGCAGTTATTAAAGCGGCCCTATCACGTTCCACGATTCAAGGAATTCAATCGAAAATGGTTGAACGACGAAGAGTAATGGCAGCAGTTAAAAAGAGGCAGTTTTCATGACAAGCTGGCCATTATGAGGAAAGTGGGCAGTTGCAGAACGATCAAGCAGTTTTTAGGCGGTTGATCACAAAAAAGATTATCCATAGAGTATAAAAAGGAGAAAAGACATAGAGCAAAGGACCGAATCAAAAACTCGCGAACAGAGAACATGTAATTTTAATTTCCTTAGCTTAGACTTAAACACTTTTTTCAGTAATTCGTGTGCTTGCGCCCCTTGGAGGCATTTTGTTTTTAATTTCCAATTGTAAAGTCATCGCCAATAAAAGAACACCCCTTTGGGACTTTGTCTCAAGAGGTTTGTCCCTTACACAATCGTCTGATCCCTTTTAATTGTTAGCGACTAACCCGCGTGAAACAATTAGCAGTTAATGTTGAAAAATAATGGCAATGGAGAGAACATTATAAAAAGTATATCAACGAAAACTTGAACGCGAAATTAATCTCGCGATCCTCAAACGTTATTTGCCTTCTTTCCAATGCTTTTTAAAGATTTTCGACAAATAGTTTGTAGGATTAAACAATCCTTGAAAAGAAGAACATCAAAAAAGTAAAGGTGTATCTCACAATGAACAAGTGAAAAATGGAAAAAGGTGTATCTTCACAATGAACAAGTGAAAAATGGAAAAACTATGTGATAAATTTTCTCAATATTGGAGGTATAATGTGGGGATAAATTTCAATAGAACTCATATATTTCTTTCTTACACTTGGATAACTTATTTATAGGCCTTGACAAGCTTTTCACGAAATGGTGCAAAACAAGGATGAAAAGCCACCAATTTCAAATAAAAAACTGTTAGTATTGATAATCATGCGATCGCATGGGCTATAGCCATGCGGTCGCATGGTTATAGCTTTGCCACCCTTCCATTCTCGGGAGGGCCTCATGCTGCGGTCGCATGATTATAGCTTCGCCACCCTCCCATTCTCGGGAGGGGCTCATGCGACCGCATGGGCTTAATCCATGTGGTCACATGGTTAAACCCCCCTTTTTTTCCTCTTTGATTTTGAACAATAAATTTTCAACCGTCAAAGGATGGGTTGAGACTAATGATTATTATTAAGACTGCCAAACCTAAAAAATAAAAATAAAAATAAATAAATAAAATTTCTTTGATTGTTCATCAAGGGATGGTCATACCACTTGGCGATCGTAACCATTTGACATTATTCGATACATTCGAGGTAACTATACATCTCCTGATAGCAAAGATACAAACCGGGAGGACGTTCATATAATAAATCATTGACATTCAAGAAACTTATATATCAAATATTCCTGCCAATAGTTAAATGCAAAAATGTAGTTGATAGTTCAACCAATTAACCAATGGACTATTCAACGTAAACCCACGTCTGTCAAGACATCTCTATCAAAGCAATCATATTCATCATCGTACATATTTTTGAAATTTGGAAATTTTTAATTCAAATCATAGACGTAATATTTACTCGAAATGGTTTTGTGATATGTTTTATATGAACAGTATCAACAAATTTGATAAATCGAGCAAGATTAAAGACGACCATAGAACAGACTCGGATTTGATTTTCTCATGCAGAAATGGTTGAACAGTGCTGGAAGAAACAATTTCTTGCCCTTTAAAGATATAAATTTTAGATTTTTAATCTTCATTTTTTTATTCTTACGAATAAAACCGATGAAGATGAGTACGTAAGATTTGTTTGATATCATGTACAACAAAGCAGGGACGGATCCAATCTTAAGGTTGAACATGGGCTATAATACAAATATACATGGATTTATCTATTAAAAAAAATTAAGAAAAATGAAACATTTTTAGGATCCAGGCACAAGCTATAGCACGTTCAAGCCCGTGCCTGGATCCGCCAGTGCAACAAGGCACTGATCTAAAATTCCCATTTGAGGAATTTTTTTTGGCCAAAAATGTCAAGTGGCTTAAAGAGTGGAGAAATGGAGTAAATCTATGTTCATTTTTCCTAACTTACATTAGTTTCATGAAACTATTGTTATGCAATTGTAATTAATGTATTGCGCGAGGTAAGCCATTTCATTTTTTCAGCTACCATAGTTGATATGGAAGATTTCAAAGTCAGTATTTTGGGTGTTCTTTATATAAATATATAGTATTATTTGTGTGTAAATCGTTCGATAGTATAATAGGGAATGCTTCTTCTTTCCTTTTTTTTTCTTTTTTTTTAATTAATATGGAGTGCTATTTTTTTATTGGCTATATGTGATTTTTTCCCAATGAAATACGATCTAATAAAAAATATAAGGATCTTAACTATACTGATTTTGTTATTTTTCTAAACAGGCCCTTTGAGTCTTACCGGGTTATAGGAAGAATGCTTATATACGTACAGAAAGAATTTTGACAGGATATACATAGAGAACTCACAATTTTGGGGCCCACACACATTTTTTGCACTTTTTATACAGCATGTGGTCCACACACTTGTCTCTTCTGTGATGGAAATCTGTGAAAAAATTTTTGTACAACCAATTTTTTCCGTTATAGCCCCTGCATGGTTTAAATAAAATTTAGATTTATAGTAGATTTTGATTACAATTGGTAAAACGTATAGTTAAAAAGTTGATAAAAGTTATAGATTCCATAACATTTGTGATTGAAAATGAGTTTAAGAAAAAATGAATTTTAAGGAATAGAAGGCCAAACAAGGGCTAATTAATTTTCAAAAGAAATTAAATGTCAAAATATTATTTATATCCAGTAAATGCGTATATAAATATGAGCGTTACTTTTAATTATTCTCATAGATATCAAATTAATGCCATTCATTTATTTTTCTTGTTTATTTTATAAAATTCTCTCTCAAGTCCTGGTTCACAGAAAGATTAGAAAAGTTACGCAAAGCAATTATTTTGCAAAGCAAGAGATCATATTTTATGTCCTAGGAAATTTTTCAAGAACTTGATTCCACATATTTTCAACGTTTTGTAAAGTTGAGTAATTAACAAAAAGTTAGATAAGATACATTAAAAAGTTTTATAGGGTAAATTCATATTTTATTCTTAAAATATATGTGAACTTACGACTCTAAATTTGAGATTAATGTTGACCATGGAGTTCTTAATTTGAGATTGGGTTGAACCTTATTATGATGTGATACTACATGAATAATGATCTAAATTGAGAATGAAATGATCATGTTCTTAAGGTCATCAAGGGCAAATGACTAATGTGTCATAAGTACGTTGTGTTATTTGATTATGAAGTGAACACATATTTGTGTCTTACTGATTATTATTTATACTCGTTCAAATAAATTAATTTTTATTGGTGTTTGATCAATAGACGGTGAGGTTGATCAAAACTCTTAGTAATGAAGATCACATGTTTTAAAATCGACAAAAACAATTTGTCAACTTAAAAAGAAAATAAGATTCTAATTTTCCATATTGCAACATGATGTTATTAGTTTATGCATCTATTTGAAAAATGAGTTTATGAATTTCCCTATAAATAAGAAGAGAAAGTATGCATTCATGGGTTTTCTTGAAAGTAGCTTATGAGTTATTAATTTCAATTATGCAATTATAAATATAATTTCGTGGAATTTTTTATTATTCCTCCTAAATGGGTTAGCCTTTATTTGGTTCAGTTAAAAATATGGTAAATTAAAATTTAAGTCAAAGTATATAATTAATTAAATACTCAAACTAGTGTAAGTTAAGTTGACTAGGTCTCATGTAATTGACTTGGGGGACTTCTTGTGAACTCATTCGAATACTAAAAAAGTGAAAGGTCAAAATTTCAAAGGCCATAAAATATTCATTGTGTCATTTTGGTTGCTTCCACGCTGCCTGTCTGTAACGATATGCGAGACAAGACAGTGTAGATTTGGTGTGTGGGACCCACCTCAGTAACTGACGGTCCAGATGGTTTTACATACCGCCAACTCTGACTTTATGCCATTTCACTCCTCGCCAGAGCGAGTAATTTACACGCGCAATACTGGCATGTTGGGACACATCTCGTGATTTACTTCCTTCACAAAGTTTTAGGGGCGGGACGGTGGGGACCCTCAAGGTTGAAGTTCAACCTCTTTTTTTAGCTTTTAACTTTTTCAAATCCAAGAATTTAAAATTGTTTGAATTGCGTAATCGTCAATTATTGACATTGGCAAACGACCAGAAACAACTTAATTATAATTAGGCAAGTGTCCTTTAGTAAGACCATAGACCATACCCATGGGGGTGGTAAAGGGAGATCCTCAGTTGATAGAAAAAAAATCCACAACCCCATCCTACACTTGGAAGCATACGTAGAAAAATGAATAAATAATATGATAATTTGATTATTTATCTTCGTAATAATAGGCCGAAAAATATAATTTCTTTTTGGGATGCCTCTTTTGATGAATAAATGGAAATATTACCTTGTAAATTTTTTATATTATTTTTCGTTGTGGTTTCATCCAAAAAGGTTTTATCTGAACCAATCAGCTAATTATTCTCTTGAATCTATGATCTGATCTAAATTTTAATTTTATAGAGTCGGAATGAGAGAATGTCATCCCAATCGATCCAATTAGGATGCCATGGATGGGACATGTCACTTGTCATGAGTAGCATAAAGCTCAAAAAAATTGGGGTGGAGTTCTTTTGGATTTGAGGCAAAAACTCTTCTCCATATTTATGGGCTTCTTTTGCTCTAATCTCAAAAATAGAAGGTTGGTTGACTGAGGAGCTAGTATTGATTCATGCAAAGGTGCTCCTATAAAGTTGGAGCCTATCGTTAGATTTTTCCAAAAGGTTAATATGCCACTAACGTGAGTAAAGTCAAAGCAACGATAATATTTATATCATTCGTGGGCACGGTAAACTCTCCACGATGACACTAGATTTCTTGAAACTGCTTTTTCATATTTCTTGTCTAAATGTACATTCGATAATATCTGTCTAGAAGATCTTCTTTATCGACCGCCTTCTATTTCATATATCCATACTAAAAAAAATTTCAAATATAAAAATTTAGTATCCTATTTCCAACTTTTTGGGTACCAAAGATTCAACTTACAAGGAAATATCCGAAATACTTAATAAAATTTCTTTGAATGGAAAAAGGTTCATATTTAGACAACTATATATGTCTAGTAAATCGTAATATCAAACACATAGTTGCCATATTTGGATTGAACTAGCTGACCTGCCTTATATAAATCGTTAAATTAGCATGTGAGTAAAGTTGATTTCGATGCTGGACCTCATCTTAGGTTTTGACAGTTCTTGATCAGATCGATCTTTGACAAAAAAGTCCAACACTAAACTGAACGAGCTCCATGACTAGTTGGATGATTTTGTTGTTGAATCAATGCACGTTTCTCTTTGAAAATGAATTAAAAAAAAAAGTGTATATATATATGATGGTAATAAAACAATTAATAAATTTTAAATACAATACACTAATACATTTTCAGCCATTATTGTCTCTCCCCATCTTCCAAAAATTGTCGAGTACTGCTCTTAAAGGTTAAACCCTAACCTTAAGGGTCCCCCACCACCCCTACCCTGGAGTATCGTGAGGGAGGTAAATCGCAGGTTATGCCTCCAAAAATTGTCAAGTACTGCTCTTGATTCTATTACAGAAGTACTACCTCATCTTTCTTTCTTTTGAGATTGATAGTTGTTGATTTACAATACTAGTTCTTCATTTTTGGTGAAAATTTGTTCTCTTTAATATTCCGGTTGTGTACTAATATCTATAGGGAATGCTTAAAGAATTCATTTAACGCATTGTGATTATCAAGAAATGTAGTTATCAAGGCAGTTGCTAAAGTAGCCTTATCATGTTCCACGACTCAAGGGATTCAATTGAAAGCGGTTGAACGATGCAAGATAATGGCAGCAGTTAAAAGGCAGTTTCATGACAAAATGGCCACTACAAAGAAAGTGGGTAGTTATAGGGCGATCAAGCAGTTTTTAGAGCAGTTAATCACAAATGGATCGCCTATAAAGTATAAAAAGGAGAAAGGACATAGAAGCAAAAGACCGAATCCAAAACTCTCGAACAGAGAATATGTAATTTTCATTTCTTTAGCTTTTAGACTTAAACACTTTTCTTTCTGTAACTCGTGTGCTTGCGCCCTTTGGAGGCACGTTGTTTTTCGTTTCCAATTGTAAAGTTTATCGCCAATAGAAGAACACCCCTTTTTGGGACTTTGTCTCAAGAGGTTTCGTCCCTTACACAATCGTCTGATCCTCTTTAATTGTTAGCGAATTAACCCGCGCGAAACAATTTGGCACGCCCAGTGGGACAGTGGTGTTAGGTGTTGAAAGTACAAAAGGTGAAACAATATGCCTCAAAGATCCGACAAGGAAGGAGCAAGTCAGGGAGGAATCCAGTCTGTAATCGAGCGATATGAGGAGCAGCATGCCTCTCCACGAACAGATGGACAAAATCAGAGCAGTAACAGCCGTTACGAACCAATGACGGAGCTGAGTCCTCAAACTATGCGTGCATTGCTTGGAGAACTCACGCAAGACGTCGTTGAACAGGATGCTATTGAATCAGGACGAATTACGTTCGATGACAAGAAAAAGATGGCAGTGGACGAGAATCCTTTCCCACAGCCACTCGGAGTAAACATGGTAACATCTGGATTCAAGAACAAGTTACCAAAATTCAAGTTAGTCATAGATGACGGAGAAGAAGATCCCAGACCACATCCCAGCGTCTTTGAACGAATCAAAGGAAAAGAACCAAAAAAGGACGAAAACGTCCTGTGTGCAAGGTGTAAAAGGGAAATAAATGGAGACACGGAGAAACCAGGGACATGACAGCATCCTCATCGCCCTGCCTTCTTCCCAAACATTCAGCCTGGTAGAGGGCAAGGTACATCATTCTATAGAGGACCGTCTTTTGAAAGGCAGTTCAGATCAGCAGATACTGGAAGAACATTTAGGCCGCAACCTCGTCGGCCAAATATATGGCATTCATTCCAGTACAGCGCAGGAAGAGCAATACCCTTCGATGAGATGACTAGGACTCAACAAAGGCGTTTCCAGCGAAACTACGGACGGATGATGAGGCAGTAACAAGGAATGCCACACCCTAAAGCACCTCTACTACTCAAGGTAGCCAATCAAAACGTCCTCAAGGGTAATAAAGAGACTAGTACATATGAATCAATGAAAGAACTGCCAGAAACCTCTTCTGGGAGATCAAGGTTTGAGAGGGACAAAAGGGATCAAGAAGATCCAGATCAGCCCCTTGCTATCCAATTCGGTACGTTGCCTCCTGTCGTGGCCAATAATTACCTACTGGCCAATGAGTTCAAGAATAAGGAAAATGAAGAAGAGAGGGAGGACAACGAAGGAGAAGCCTGCGTACTGGTATGTGAAGAAGGCCAGACTTCTGGAGAGGCCTACAACGATGAAGAGGACGATGGGATGACAGACATTGAAGAAGAAAT
>NC_036242.1:29129905-29142634 GCF_002742605.1 Olea europaea var. sylvestris | reverse complement strand
TAGGAAGGGATTGGATACACGGAAGTCGATGTATACCCTCGTCGCTCCATCAATGCCTGATTTTTTGGAATGACAAAGGCGAAGCAGAGGTGGTACAGGCCGATCATAGGCCTTTTGTCGTAGAAGCAAACTCAGTGGAAAAGTTCATGTACGAAGGAAACTATGGACCTGTCAGAGTGGTACAAGACGGGGAAGAAACTCAGGTTGTCGCGCAAAGCGAAGAACCATTCTCAGTGGACGCACTAACTGAGATGTTCAAACAGATGAGGCCAAATATAGTGGCCCTGGGATAACCAGTGATTGGCAAAAAAATAATCAAGGAATCTTGAATGGATTCTGAATTGCAAAAGCAAATGGCCGATATTCAGGCCTTCAAAGCCAGACTGATGGTTTTCAATAAGGAATGCAATGACAAAGCGAAGGAAGAGACTGCCCTAAAAGCGCTGAAGGACAAGTTGGCAGTATTCGAGTTAGAGCAAAGCCTTGGCCGAGAAGTCAACAAGGTGGACTGTTTGGAAGAGGAAGTACTTACAAAAGAACTGGACGACGAAGTGATGCGGATTGCCAAACCTGGATACGCTCAAGCACAAGACCCTCTGATCAAAGTAAATATTGGCGATGAAGGAGAAGATCACCCAACGTTCATCAGCCAGATGCTCGACCAAGAGGTTAGTAACAAATTAATCGCTTTGTTAAAAGAGTACAAAGATTGTTTTGCTTGGGAATATGAACAAATGCCTGGTTTAGATAAAGACTTGGTGGAACATAGGTTACCGACTAAGCCTAACTTTAAACCTCATAGGCAACCTCCTAGGCGTTTTGCTCCTAATGTACTCCCTGAGATTAAGAAAGAGATAGCGCGATTATTGGAAGCAGGTTTTATAAGAACAGCCAGATATGTTGAATGGTTGTCGAATATTGTGCCAGTACTAAAAAAGAATGGTAAACTAAGGGTGTGTATAGACTTTAGAAATTTAAACATAGCTACACCCAAAGATGAGTATCCAATGCCCACGGTGGATTCTTTAGTAGATTCAACTGCCGGACATGTCATGTATTCTTTCATGGATGGGTATTCAGGATACGATCAAATTTATATAGCTGAAGAAGACATACACAAAACTGCCTTTAGATGCCCTGGGTCCCTAGGATGTTTTGAATGGGTGGTTATGCCTTTCGACCTAAAAAATATAGGGGCAACTTATCAAAGGGCAATGAATTTAATCTTTCACGACATGATAGGCAAGTTTGTTGAGGTGTATGTAGACGACATAGTAGTCAAGTCTATTAAAGAAAAAGACCATTTCGAACAGTTAAAATGTTCGTTTGAACGAATGAGGCAATATAAGCTAAAGTTGAATCCCTTGAAGTGTGCATTTGGTGTTAATGCAGGGAACTTTCTTGGTTTTTTAGTACACAAGAGAGGGATTGAACTTGATAAAAATAAAGCGAAGGGCATCTTAGAAGCCAAACCACCTAGCAATAAAAAGGAGTTGCAAAGGTTTCTAGGCCAAGTAAATTTTTTAAGACGCTTTATTTCTAACTGTGCAGGGCGAACTAAAGTTTTTTCGCCGCTATTAAAGCTGAAAAATCAGGACGAATTCGTCTGGAAAGAAGAACATCAAAAGGCTTTTGAAAGCCTGAAGACATATCTATCAAGTCCACCAGTATTGGTGTCACCAATCCAGGGACGGCCAATGAAAGTATATATATCGGCTGAAAAAGAATCAATAGGAAGACCAATTTGGTGAAGAAAGGGCAATTTACTACTTAAGTAGACGGTTAACGAAATGTGAATGTAACTACTCTGCTGTTGAAAAATTGTGTCTAGCACTGTATTTCACATGTACAAAGTTAAGGGCTTATTTACGGCCCGTAACCGTTTATTTAATTTCTAAAGTAAATTTAGTCAAATATATGTTCTCGCGCCCTATTTTACACCAAAGGGTAGGCCTTTGGACACTAACTTTATCAGAGTTCGAAATACAATATATACCTCAAAAGGCAGTCAAAAATCAGGCTTTGGCTAACTTCCTAGCCGATCATCCATGCCTTGACATGCCTGGAGAAATCGAATTAGAAATCAACTCGTTCGGATTAAAACCTTGGGTATTGTATTTCGATGGGTCAAAGACCTCTAAAGGTGCAGGAGTAGGAGTAGCATTAATTAATCCCTTAGGGATTTGCTACAAGTTTGCGTTCACCTTAGATAGAATGTGCACTAACAATCAGGCCGAATACGAAGCCTTGATTGTAGGCCTAGAACTAATGATAGATATGGGAGTAAGAAACGTGATCGTTAAGGGCGATTCTCAATTGGTGATACATCAATTGATCGGTGATTTTAAATGCCAAAGTGATTCCATTATAAGTCAATATGAGATCGCCCAAGAATTATTAGAGGAATTCGATCAAGTAGAACTTCAATGCGTTAATAGGATATATAACGACGTGGCAAATGAGTTAGCCCAAATGGCTTCAGGGTACTCAAAGGTCTTGGATTGGAAGTCTACTTGTGAGTATGGAATCATATTGCCCGTAACTCAAAGAAGGGCGAGAAAAACCGAACTTCACTGTATACAAGATAGAGATGCAGTGGATTGGCGAACAGAGATTAAAGGGTTCCTTCAAGAACCTAATGGAGGGATTAGTAGGAAAACGAAGCTATGTTCGCTGAATTACACACTAATAGACGAAGAATTATTTAAGAAACGCTCTGATGGTGTATTACTAAAGTGTGTAAGTTTGCAAGAAGCCAAGACGATCATGGCTGAAGTGCACGAAGAGATATGTGGAGCTCATCAAGCTGGCCAAAGGATGAGATGGTTGATTATTAGGAGTGGATATTTTTGGCCAAAGATGGGAGAACTATGCGTTCAGTATGCAAAAAGTTATTTAGCATGCCAAAAGCATGGTCCAATACAAAGGGCGCCAGCACGAGAAATGGCACCTATTATTAAGCCTTGGCCGTTCAAAGGTTGGGCGATAGATCTAATAGGGAAGATCTACCCCCCATCGTCCAAGTAACATACTTTTGTTATAGTTGCAACAGACTATTTCACCAAATGGGTAGAAGCGATATCTTTGAAAGAGATCACCCAGAAGAATGTCATAGAGTTTATCCGTGATCACATTATTTATAGGTTTGGAATTCCCCAAATTTTAATGGTAGATCACGGAACATCTTTGAATGGGGATCAAGTAAACAAATTTTTGAGCGAGTTTGGAGTTAAATTAGTAAACTCCACACCGTACTATTCTCAATCCAACTGACAAGCAGAATCCTCTAACAAGATTCTAAAAAATATCATCAGGAAGATGATAGACGAAAATGCCAGAAATTGGCACGAATGTTTGAACAAAGCCTTATGGGCTTATAGAACATCACCTCGGTCAAGTACCAAAGTTACTCCTTTCCAACTTGTTTATGGACAGGAGGCAGTTTTGCCTATGGAAATCAACGTGCAATCTATTCGAGTGTGCTTACAACATAAGTTGAATGATGATGAGTATGCCGAATCATTAGTTCAAAATTTATTGAGTTTAGACGAATTGAAGTTGGACGTTTTAAATAGGTTGCAAGTTCAAAAGCAAAGAATGGCTAAGTTTTATAATAAAAAAGTCATAGCCAAGTCGTTCAGTCTGGGTGAACTAGTTTGGAAAACAATACTCCATTTGGATACCAAAGATCCACAGTACGGGAAGTGGTCGCCCAATTGGGAAGGACCATACAAAATAAACGGTGTGTTGCCTAATGGAGCGTACCACTTGGAAGATTTAGACGGCACCAAGCACGTAAGATTCATTAACGGCAAATATTTGAAAAAATATGTCCCTTCTTTATGGGAATGCGAACAGGTAAAAACATAACCAAACATTCTGGACGATCAAAAGATAATAAAGACAGAGCGAAATACGTTCGAATAAAGTTCTTTATTACCAAATGTTCATTACAAAAATATAAAAGATACAAGTAATGGACGTGTTACAAAATACAACTAAAGTAAGACGATCTCCCAGTCGATCGCTAAGCAAGCTTCACACCGCCTTGCTAAATGCATCGCTGCAATGGTGGGATTGACGAGTGAGAGGGTGTACTGGCCTCACCACCTTCCTAAATGCATCGCTGCAATGGCGAGCAAATAGGCTGAGAAACACTCTCAGTAGGCAAGCTGAGAAGCACTCTCAGCAAGCAAAATGGCCCACAAGCAGCCCAAAAATTGCCTTCCATCATTGACTCCTTGTGAAGAACAAAGAGACGATGGGAAGAATTTTGCAGGAAAAAACTTCGCTGCGGGCCAGAAAATATTTCCTATACCTCCCATACCAAAGGTGACATCAAAGTAAATATAAGGCGGACGGACTAAACAGTCCATTTTTTGGATCATGTTTGATCATCAGAATGCCAAGAAATGGCAGCAAATTGGTTTCGAATAAGAAAGTGAAGAGATGAAGATAGAGGATGAAAAAATGCGAAACATTTATAGGGGGTGAAGATGAAGAGACGGGATATGAACAGCCACATTTCTGTCTAATGAACAGAATTAAATGGCCCAAAGTCTTGGGAACAGTAGTGGGAATATCAAAAGGGAATGGACAAGATTCTTAATGCAAAGCAGTTAAGTGCTTAAAGAATTGATGATTAGAAAATAAACATCAAATAAATGCACAAGAAGTTAATGTTCATTAATAAGGAACAAAATTACAAAAGAGAAAAGACATCGTATGTCTTAATTACATTCTACCCCATAAGGAACGAATTCGTTCCCTAAGTTTTTCCCAATCGTCGTTCTGTCGGGAGGTAGTGATGTTCAATTCAGCTGCAACGTCATCATCATCAACCTCCAGCTTCTTGTACTGTTCGACCAAGGATTTAGTTCGCTCAATTCCCTGAGAGGCGTTGCGCTTTTTAGCAGCCATCCTCGCCCTGCAATCGTCCATTTTGACTTGAAGTTCCCTCATCTGAGCAGCCAAGTTAACCATCAAGGAGTCTTCAATCATGACTTCGGAGGAGATTTCTTTCAACTCGTCCTTAGCCTTGTTGATCTCCGTGCGCAAAGACTCTTTCTCAGCTACGGCTCGAAGATATTGAGTACGCTTGGCCTTTAGTTCAGCATTCTTGGCCAGCATAGTAAGGACCTCGGAGTGAATGACCTTCAACGTCGCTTTAAAGTCGGCAAAAAGATTGAGCGACGGAAGCGATGCTTGCTCTAACTTCGCACTCAAGCGCTCAAGTTCATCCTTGTGTCTGGCAGCACTAGCCCTTCCAATGTCCATGTCCATGAAGGATACGTACTCAAATACCAACTCCTTCAAGAACTTCAAATCCTCTTCTGAAGAAGCAGCAGGACAATCAGATGGAGCAGGGCGAGGCATTTGGACCTGCCCCCAGGAAGCGAACAAATCCTGGATAGAACGCACAATCCTGTCAGCATCCTGTAAAGAAGATTGCCAACATTAAAAATCCTCACTACAACGAACAAGTTGGAAATAGGAATGGAGCAAAAAGAAAAACTACCTCATCGACAATCGTAGAAGATGGCGCGCCCTCAGCCAAGCTGGCCACCAACGACTTATCCATTCGTGAGGACTTCCCCTTGTCCGAGCGAGAAGATGTTGCCACAACGGGCGGACTCATAGGAGTATCTGCAAAGTTCAAGAGCAACAAGTCAGAAACCAATAGCACGAACAAAGGTAAGACATCAAAAACTGAATTACCTTCTGCTTCGATGATTGGGGGGTCGACGCCCTGGGGAGAAGGTGGCTCATTCATGGGTTGTGATGAAGACTCTGGGACTGAAGATATATCTTTAAGCATGGTCCCATCATCAACCGGTTTGGATGAAGTAGCCTCAGCAGAGGATGATGGAGCAGGAGTTGTTAATGCCAAAGCCTTTGAAGGGGAGGCTGAGCTTTTCTGAAAAGTCCAAAAGATCATCGGTACACAGAAAAGTTTCAAATGTGGAAGAGCATACTTGTAAATAGACCAATTTAATTACCTTCCTCCTAACGATAAGAGGGGCATCATCATCATCATCAACATCATCCTCCAGAATGGGAGATGCTGAGGCTGGCCGTTTGCGGCTTGTAGCACTCTTGGCCGTAGTTGGCCTGGCGGGGAGAGAAGAAGATGGACGAGCAGATTGTTTAGTACGACGAGAAGGAAAGGGGTTCCCAATAGACAAAGGAGTGACCAAAATAGGAGGAGGAGAAGAAATACTCGGTTGGTCTAATGAATGAAAGGCACGATTGGCCTCAGTCGCAAATAATCTGCGCTTCACCGATGGCCAAAGTTGTTCGAAAAGAGGGTGAGTAGCATGACAAGAATTAAAAGGGGCTAATGAAAAATGGCTTGATAAATGGAGGTTGCGAGCGTTTATAGCCTCTGCTTCCACCTTATTAATGGTATGAAAATGGTCAATTAAGTTCTTCGAATAGCAAAGAGGAACAGGCCAAGTTTGGCCGAAACCAAGTTGCCGAGCAAAAAATTGGGGAGCATAAATTTCTACCCCTGCTTTGGCATTGGTCCTAGTTAAGATATCATGGAAAAGCTCCCTCCCAGTTAAGAACTGGATCCAAATGAGCAGGGAGGTGCTCGCGCTATCTATAGTGGAAGGAGGATGTACATAGTTTGGAGTCAAAAAAGGAGGAAAAAGAAAGAAGGAAGAGATTGAATCTAAAGAATAAAAGAATAAAAAAATGTCCCTTTTGGACATACTTACAGGAGTTAAGGGCTCCATAGCTAGCCCGTAACAGCTAGCAGAAGGACTAGAAATGGATGGAGCACCAAGCGATGAAAAATAGGATCTCAACCACAGTTGAGTGAACCAAAGAGGTCCACTGCCAGTAGGAGATGCACCATTCTTCAATTGAGCTTGAAGAAAAGC
The DNA here is from genome assembly GCF_002742605.1 of Olea europaea var. sylvestris. Lineage (NCBI taxonomy): Eukaryota > Viridiplantae > Streptophyta > Magnoliopsida > Lamiales > Oleaceae > Olea > Olea europaea. The sequence goes on along the minus strand of NC_036242.1, from coordinate 29,135,747 downwards.
CATACCTCTATAAAGGGCAGCCAAAAACAAAGAACATAAATTCAAAGGCCTGCCACGCGCCAGTTCGTGCGCTATAGGTAAATAACTCAGAGAAGGCTTTATACTAGGCACGCACAACACATATTTACAAAGCCAAACTAAAAGGAAGGCCACTCGCTCAGCATGGGTAGACTCAGCACTCGAATGATTGTGGAGTGTCTGCAGGCTTGAATAAGAATCGGTATAGTTTTTACCGAACTGTGGGGCGCCACCAGAAACTAAGATGCCTGGGAAAATGGTATCGCCCAAAGGTGGTAAATTCACCAGGGCCCCAACATCCCTTAACGTAATAGACATGGGGCCAAGAGGAAAAATAAAGGTGTTATACTCAGAGGACCAAAAGCTCAAAGCAATCGGAAAGAGCGCTGAATCAAAAGTAGGGGGGCGAATAGAGACTTCCAACAAATCGGAAATCCTAGCGCTATCAAAAAGTGCCTTAGTAGGACCATGACCCACAAGACGAGCATGCCACCTACGAAAAGCTAAGTCAGATTTAGGCCAAGTGCGAATACCTCTTTCGCGAAGTGGCGCGGCAGAGAGTTCAGAAAAGGAGAGCCATGAGTGCAAGGAAACAGCTGACCCACCGCCGCCTGTTCAACTGCCTCCGCATTGTTGAAGAAAGGACCCAAGTAAAACTCATTACGTCCAACATCGGCGGGCGCGAGAAAACTTGGGGTTACGTATGGACGACTCAGAAGTTTCTGAAAGTCATCAAAACTAAAGGAGTCGCTAGCTTGAAATTGTGAAGCAGCCATTGAAGAAGGAACGAAGCTTTTTCAGAGTTACGTAACAAGGAAGCAAAAGATGAACGGTGAATCGTGAAAGAGACGCAAGAAATATGAGGCGTGGTTTGGTAGCAGCGAAATGGCGTGTTTGGGGTTTATAAGGGTTTGCAAAGCGACGCACCTTTTCAAGTTATAGAGGGAAACAATGATTGAAATTCTTTGGGAATCGCTAACGTTGCTGGAGACGTGAAGTGAATATGGCAAAATTCAATAATTATTATTAATTCTGCCATATTGGGGGGTAATTGTTGACACATAAAAATTCAGCCCAAATCGAACAGCCCAAAGAGTAAAGCTCAATTGGAGGATCCCCAAATCAGATAGCCCAAAAAATGAAATCCAATTGAACGAATCAAGGTGAAGGCCCAAATAAGGGGCCCAAGAGTGCGGTAACGCCATTGCCCAAGTTTGCAAGTCGCTCAGAATCTGAACGAATGGAGTGTCATACGGTCGCCCAGAGCTGTTATTCTATTCTCGCCCAAACCTTCAAGTCGCCCAATGTATCAATAAACATAACGCATTGTGATTATCAAAAAATGTAGTTATCAAGGCAGTTGCTAAAGTAGCCTTATCATGTTCCACGACTCAAGGGATTCAATCGAAAGCGATTGAACGATGCAAGATAATGGCAGCAGTTAAAAGGCAGTTTCATGACAAAATGGCCACTACAAAGAAAGTGGGTAGTTATAGGGCGATCAAGCAGTTTTTAGAGCAGTTAATCACAAAGGGATCGCCTATGAAGTATAAAAGGGAGAAAGGACATAGAAGCAAAAGACCGAATCCAAAACTCTCGAACGGAGAATATGTAATTTTCATTTCTTTAGCTTTTAGACTTAAACACTTTTCTTTCTGTACCTCGTGTGCTTGCGCCCCTTGGAGGCACGTTGTTTTTCGTTTCCAATTGTAAAGTTCATCGCCAATAGAAGAACACCCCTTTTTGGAACTTTGTCTCAAGAGGTTTCGTCCCTTACACAATCGTCTGATCCTCTTTAATTGTTAGCGAATTAACCCGCGCGAAACAGCTGTCAAAGCCAAGCATGATGGTCAATTAAAGTGGGACCAAAGTTTGGAAATTGATATAAGAGTCATATATCAGAGCATGTTTGGGCAAACTTTGATGTTTATCAAAAATTTACTTTGAAGTGAATTTATATATTGTTGGATGAATTTTGTGAATAGTGACGCTAAAATAAGTATAATGATGGTTTGTAAATCCGTGCCGAAAATTGGACAGAGTAACGGCAAAGAAAACACAAATAAGAAGAAGAAGAAAGTAGGGACAAAGTCGAGGTAAGAGTTGGACTCTTTGTCCTTAAGTCGAATTTGCCCCGCAACGGTGCCTACGGATTTCGGCAATCGACTCCCAAGATACAACGGCTATACTTGTGTTTGTAGCACTCCAAAACACAAGTACAACGAGCCAAATTTAGGCTTATGTACTCCAAGGATGAAATGAAGGAAAATCAAAATAAATGAAATGATTTTGATTTTGGATAGAAGAGAGGATGAGAGATGTTTTGCATATCAAATTTGTGTGGAATAGGACACCCAAAGGGTCCTATTTATAGACCATGAAAGGGTGTGGACGAAATGGTTGAGGCCAAACCATGCACCCTTTCCAAACAATGCACCTTTATGAAAAGGTGTCTATTTACCAACTATGCGGTCGCGACCTGATTTTCGTCCTTTTTCGTAATTTCTCATTCATCCGATATTGGTTTTCGAAATGCCAAATATACCCTTCAATACATTTAGAGAAATCAAAATTCTCTTTCGGGGGCAACGAGCCCCCACGACCCCGTTTGTGCGCCCCGAAACGGCGAAGTGGCAAACAATTTTGTCTAAACGGATTGAGTCGAGCTTTTGAGTATTTGGCCGAAGTCGATACGAAGTCACTTTAATCGATTTTCAATTCTCGATTTTTTTAACCAATATCCAACATATATAAATGTTGTCGATTTTACATGTCTTTCACGACAAAAGTCATCAATATGAATTTTGAATTTACATGCAACGTTCACGTATTTAAAGTTAGGAGGCTCAAATGTCAAATTACTTAAGGGCCCATTGAGTATGGTTAGTGCTTTGATTTCTACTTGCAGAAGATTGCTTGGAAATTAACTTCTAAAAAAAAAAAGAAAAAAAAAAGCTATTAAAGAAAGTTATATTGAATCATCTTTATCTAAAAACTCTTTTAATTAATGGAAGCACTTTTATAAAATTTAATCATACAATCCAAAAGTAATTTTTCAATCTTAGAGGCTTCTTTTAAATTATCCAAAAATCATGTCAAAAGGGTCATAAATCCTGTAGTAAAATAAAGGAAATTACACCACACAACCCTTATAAATAAAATTTCCAAAATTTACAGGACTAAGATTTCCAAAAATACGAGTCATCTTCTGCATTGTTATGATTACCATTTTAAATTATTTTTTGAATTTGCTAATATTAAGGGTGTGTAATTAAAGGCATAATATATGATTTTATTTGAATTTTCGGTTACAAAGATGTTGATGGGAGAAAATTTTGGGGCAGTTACTTATGGGTTTATAATGTCTATTTTGTAGTACATTAAATGTATTTTCAGAGACACGGTATTTTTATTTTTAGTTAAGACAAATATGATTTTTTCCATATTATTATTTTAAAGCATGTTTGAGTCCTTTTTTTTTTTTTGTCCAAAATGCATTTTCAAATATTATTTTGATGGAAAATGTGTGATAAAGAAAAGTTTTGAATTTACGTGTAATATATTTTATTAAAAAATATATGATTCAAAATAAGAGATCCAAAAATACATTTTGAAAATAATAAAGACTAAACATAGGTTTTAGCTCTCGTTTGATTCTCATTCTTTGGTCACAAAAATGAAAAATATGATCGTTATCCATCACATCAGACAATAATATTTGATTTTTTATCTTTTGTGTGGATCCTATAACGACTATTTTTCTTTCTCATTTTTACAAAAATGGGTACCAAACGGGGCTTTAATATTTTTTGTTTACTCTTTGGAATGTAGCTTACACGCCCCAAAAAAAGCGTCTCAACTGAAGATCAAAAGGTTTTGACTTTTATGACATAGCAGAAGTGGGTATATCCTCCAATAGAAATCCGCCACGTGAAGGAAACAGCCATACGATCAACCGTGTTTTGATCGGTTTCTTTACAACGTAGTTAAAGCTCGCATTTACCATCGAAAATTCATACAATTATAACTCTACACAGAAACAATAAGAGAGAGAATTTTGTTTGGTGAAGGTGTAATGAAAGATAAAGAAGCAAAGAGCTGAAGAAGAAGAAGAAGAACAGCACACCGACACTGTATAGTGTATTTAATATACTCGTTTTCATCTTTCTAACTTTTCGTGTTTCATCTTCTAACTCATTTATTAATTTTGTTGGGATTTTAATTTCTTCCATGGTGATTTTGGAACGCTGCAATAAAAGCTTGAATGTTTTTGTGTTCATATATAAAGTTACCTCACTTTTGACTGATCTTTCTGAACATCAGAAAAAACCTTGTATCTTCTTTTTTATTTTACTCTATGATCAGATGTTTTGATGGTATTTTGTCCCTTTTTCTTTGTTGTTTTAATTATTTTTCGTGATGAATGCTGTTATATTTCTTTCAGTTCAAATTAATGTGATGTTTGGATTTGGTTATCACAGCAAAGGGTTTTAAAAGTGAAGAGAAGATAAGCGAACCCTATTCTCAACAGTTTTCATTATTTAGCAACAATTCAAAGGGGAAAAATGTATGGAGATTGCCAAGTACTTTCATCAGTGGGAGGGAACGCTATTCCCTCTGATACTCTCTATTCTTCGTCGATCCAGAACCCCAACTTCAATTTCATGGCAAACATTAATCCTTTCAACATTTTTTCTCCCATTAATGTGGCCGTAAGTTACAAGGATCTCTCTCATCTACATAGTTGATTTCATTTACATGAAAATTAGCATTTTGAGACTATTAATTATATATGCAGAAAGAAGAAAATGTTTTAGCAAAAAGCAAAGAGGAGATGGAAAGTGGTTCCGGGAGTGAACACATGGAAGGTGTGTCTGGAAATGAGCAAGAAACCGAGGTACAGCCGCAGCCAAAGAAGAAACGTTATCACCGCCACACCGCTCGCCAGATCCAGGAAATGGAAGCGTATGGATTAAATTATCTTTCTCCTCACTATGTGTCTCTGTGTTGTTTTGTGTGTCCGAAATCCCCTTTGCAAAATAAGCTCTTCAATACCGTTGAACGGCCGGGTTGAAATGCCACTCGAAACCAGTGCTATAGCTTGTGTGTGTGCGTGTGTGTTTGTGACAGACCTTTGAAGCTTCAATTTGCAATTTTTCTCTATTTATTATATATGTACAAATAAATTAATTGTTAATTGTGATTCTGCAGGCTGTTTAAGGAATGTCCACACCCGGATGATAAACAGCGCATGAAACTAAGCCAAGATCTTGGCCTCAAGCCTCGCCAGGTCAAGTTCTGGTTCCAAAACCGCCGAACCCAAATGAAGGTAAGCACAGCAGCGTCATATTCATCTCCTTTCTCTGTCTCTCACACTCACCCACGGTTGTGTGTGTGAGAGAGAAACCCTAAAAACTTATATGGTTGAAACCAGCTCTATTCCCAATAAGGACTGTGTCTATTATAATTACCCAAGGTCAAAATGAAAGCCCTAGAACTGTATAAAAAAACGCGTACGCTAGCACTAGTAGCATCTCATTAATTTTGGGTTGCTTTCAAAGACTGTAATCCATTAAATGTACGCTGTGGGCCGGGATGCACAGTCAACCCTACCACCAGTGCTGCATGGGCATCCTAATGGGAACATGACTTTAATGCATGCCGTTTAGGGTTACAGATATATATATTAAAGACTAAGAAGCCCCTTAATATCTGTAAATCGCTAAACTGGAGCTAACGTGAGTGTTTTGTGTTAATTAATGTAGGCACAACAAGACAGGCAAGATAATGTACTACTAAGGGCAGAAAATGAGAACCTCAAGAA
>NC_036242.1:29125162-29129261 GCF_002742605.1 Olea europaea var. sylvestris | reverse complement strand
TTCAATAGATAATGTGATAAGAATAATACATTTTCTAATTTCTACAAACTCTCTTGCTATTTTGGAATACAAACAATTACGATCTCTAATTCAAAGTTGTCTAATCGTTCAGCCTTCAATAAAAACTCACTAGAAAATAAAAGTGAGAGAATTAGAGTTTTGTGCTAGCAAGATAATAATTGTATTGTATTTTGTTTCCCAAACCCTATCAGCTTATTATCTCGTTATTACTTATGATTATGGATGATTTAAAATTCAGTTTTATGTAATTTGTATCTCACAATCACGACTCCTTGTGATTATTTAATTTATTAGAATGGTAATTCAATAAAATGCACTAATTATATTAAAAGTGTTTACGTACAAGATTGATTGGATCTATGACATAACATAAACAAAGTGAACTAAGTATAACCCACATATTTGTTACATCCACCTCTAGTGATTTTTATTTTTATTTTTTAATGGGAAAGGGGTGGGGGTGGGGTTTGTTACCGTGGGAAATATTATTGTTCTTGAACCCAAAATAGTTTATTCTTTTCAATGTATTTGATATGTCTAATGCTTTGTTTATTTTCAGAATAAATGGATGGAACTATTTCCTTCCATTATTTCAAGAGCAAAAACACTTCAAGTTGTACATTCCGGTGTTTCTGGACATTCCACTGGTTCACTTCATTTGGTGAGTACTTTCTCCATCAAATCTTGTTCATTTTTGAATATTTCTTTTTACGATCTCTATATATTTGATCGCTTTTTCTTATCTTATGACATTCACAGATGTATGCAGAATTACAAGTTCTTTCTCCTTTAGTGCCCACAAGAGAGGCTCATTTCCTACGTTACTGCCAACACAATGCAGAAGAAGGAGCCTGGGCAATTGTCGATTTTCCTCTCGACAATTTCCAAACCAGTTATCCACCTTCTTTTCCTTATTACAGACGACGTCCCTCAGGATGCATTATACAAGACATGCCCAACGGTTACTCTAGGGTAAAGCCAATTATTTTTGTAATTTTTCTTAAGAAAATGGTATATGTGGTCAAGTGAAATTTGTAAGAAGACACACACTGACTAATTAAGTTGTTATTCGACTTAATACAGGTAACATGGGTAGAACACGCAGAGGTCGAGGATAGTTCAATTCATCCAATTTTCAACCATTTTGTGAGTAATGGTATGGCATTTGGAGCGCAGCGTTGGCTAGCAGTTTTGCAGCGGCAGTGCCAGAGGTTTGCTAGCTTCATGGCAAGAAATATATCTGATCTTGGAGGTGAAACTACTCGTTTTTCCTATATGCAATGTTGTTGTTGGACTATTGAAGCCTAATTAAATTATACGTTTATCCCGACTGCTAATCAACCAAAGTCTTTTCTGGAATATATTAGGGCATTTGAATATTACTATCGGCCACCGGTAAAAATTTTTGGAGGCCATATTTCAGTTTTAGTCCGGGAAGCGTGAGATTCTAGTGAAAATTTGCATCGACAAATCCTAAGTTTGGCAAGTGTTTATAAACCAAATAACTTCTTATCCCGTATCTCATGGGATCCACAAATACTATTTACTTATCGGTCATTTGTTTCATCTGTTTATAAACACTTGCCGAACATAGTAATACATCATGTGAAATAATGAATACTCTTAATTTATATACAGTGTACAAATAATCATGTTTGTTGGCAATATTCATGGATCTGTGAATAAATAATCCTAAAAATTAAATTGACACATTAATTTATTACCTGTTTTTACAAATGATCATAAATGTTAGCATATTATCAACTGTTTTTATATACATATGAATAACATTTTTATTGTGATTTTTTTCATGTTTCAACACTCAATATTCATTGCTTTCTGCTATATTGACAGTTATCCCATCTCCTGAAGCAAGGAAAAATCTGATGAACTTGGCCCAAAGGATGATAAGGACATTCTGTCTAAACATAAGCACATGTTGTGGGCAATCTTGGACAGCCCTTTCTGATTCTGCTGAGGACACTGTTAGGATAACCACGAGGAAAGTTACAGAACCCGGCCAACCCAACGGCTTAATTCTTGGTGCTGTATCCACTATTTGGTTACCATTTCCACACAACAAAGTATTCGATTTCTTGAGGGATGAACAACGTCGAATTCAGGTATTTTACCTGCATAAACCAATAAATTCTTGGAATATTTACACCCCGTGTTAAAGATTTAACTATCAATTTGGTATGTATTCCACAGTTGGATGTTCTTTCCAATGGGAATTCTTTACATGAGGTTGCTCATATTGCAAATGGTTCTCATCCTGGAAACTCTGTTTCTCTTCTTCGGATCAATGTAAGTTATATAATTTCGAGTTAATCCCCGGGTCGAGTTTAAAATTATTCGTCTCAATATCTTTATATAATGCTGGCAGGTTGCTAGCAACTCATCTCAGAATGTAGAACTGATGCTTCAAGAGAGCTGCACAGATGATTCTGGTAGTATAGTAGTGTACACCACCATTGACGTTGACTCAATCCAGCTAGCAATGAACGGTGAAGATCCGTCCTGTATTCCCCTTCTCCCCTTGGGATTCATCATATCTCCCATGGGACACGCCATTAATGACTCCAGCATCACCAGCGAAGACACAGAAAACGGGAACCTGCAGCCAGATTCCGGTTGCCTACTCACCGTTGGACTCCAAGTTCTGGCAAGCACAATCCCGACTGCAAAACTCAATCTTTCGAGTGTCACTGCCATTAATCATCATATGTGCAACACAATTCAGCAAATCAGTTCTGCACTTAGTTCTGGCAATGGAAACGGCAACTGCCCAAATAATAACGGCAACTTCTTCTCGACTTCTGTGGAGCCACAGAACGCAGAACCAGTATCTCCAACAAAGCAAAATCGTGTCTCCATGTCCTAGTTCTGCAGGGTTATAGTCTTCTAGTAAATTAACGAAGAGACAATGCTGTAATGAAGTAGTGTTTTGTTTGGTTGGAATTGTGGATTTAGGAAGTCAAGAGCGCACCAATTGTGTTCATGGCTACCTGGTAAGGCTAGACTTCTGCAGTTTCTTACCAGATAGCAATGGTGGTGGTTCGGGTATTGACTTCTTTTGCTCGTTATCGCTCCTCTTTGATTCCTTTTGAATGAAATGGACTATTGTCATTTTATTTGTGCGATAAAACTTTGGAAGAATTACAAATCAAACTTCAAATTTTAACAATATATTTCGTGAAATTTACAATTTTTATCAACTTTTCAATTACATATTTTATTAACTTTTAGCAACATGCGCTAAAACTTTTACTAATTATTTTAAGCCACTAAAATGAATTTAGAAACTCCTTAAATTTTAATCGAACGTGAAGGTGGATGACACGTCAATAAATTTAACATAAGTTTTCGTAATTTTTATAGAATGCTAAGGTCGAGAAATAATTTCACTAACGAAAAATTCTATTCGAACCGATTTGAGTTAGAAAATCTACTAAAAATTGAAATTTCAACCATATTGAGAAATTCTATATCATCACCATCATCATCCAACACAAACTAATCATCTCCAATTGGAATTTTGTCAAAAAATGTTGATAGAATTTTTGCTGGGACGTTCCAAATTTCAAGCTTAACAAATAAAACTCTGTGAGAAAACAACTTGTTAGATACTCAAAAATTTTATATTTTCATAATTTTTCTTACTTTTTGACAATACATTCTCCGGAAAATCACTTCTTAAGAAATCAATCAACTTTATACAAGGGCTAATTGTACTTAATGAATTACAAGTTTCAATACTCAACTCCTTTAATTATCTTTTAGTCACCCTCCGTCCCAATTATATAAACTTGTTTCGTTTTTCACAGAGATTAAGAAATCTTCTTTAATGTCATTGAAGAATTAATTTTTACCAAAATATTTTCTAGTTTATTTCTATTTAATTTTTAGTATTATGTAGTAAATTATTGTTGGAATTAGTAAAGAATTTAAACGATTTAATTTGAAGAATAAGAAATGAGAGTTGTTCCATGTTTTCAAGAAGCGAGAAATGTGTGTATTTGGATGATTTCAAGAAGTTGGCATATTATATGGGAAAAATTAAATAAGGGTATATTGG
>NC_036242.1:29073093-29123626 GCF_002742605.1 Olea europaea var. sylvestris | reverse complement strand
TGAATATGTACTTGTTTGGTAGTGCTTTATTTTATTTTATTTTATTTTTTTTAATGACGAGAGAACCTGCAGCCGCTACCCTTTAGGTGCGCACTGGATAAACCCTCAAGCTGACCTAATAGTCTGCAAATCACATCGACCAGATAAACCACACTAGGCAAGTGTCTGGTAGTGTTTTTGTCCGATCATGTTTGATTTTTGTTTATGAACAATATTAGCTATCTTCTTATACAGGCATGACTAATCTCCTAATCTTGATAGACTAAAATATATATAATTGTCCTAAAAGAAAACCAATGACCAACTGTCAATTAAGAAAAATTCCTCCAACTAAGTGCATGTTTGGTTCTGATTTTTCTCTCCAAAAATTCAAAATTTTGACCGTTACTTTTCTAAGTTAACCGTCATTTTTTACTTCTTTTTCTCACAAATAAGACATACTTATCTCTCTAACAGTCAACAAATCAATTCTCATAGTCATTACTGAACAAGTAATATCCTAGTAATACGAGGAATACTACTTCAATTGACACGACCAGTCCCGAATCACTCTAGTGGACTCGAAACATGACGTGCGCCGATAATAAATGTTGACTAGATGTCAAATCTATCACCAAAATTGACTATGAGATACTTCAAAAAAGTGCGTTAAAATCAAATGATTATATAAAACATAATGCGATGAGCCCAAATTATTTACTTCATGCTTCATCAATATGAACTATAACACTCAACATGTTGTGTGGCTCTCATTTCGAAATTATTAGGCTCTTCCAACTAAAAAGAATCAATTTCCACCTGTAATCAGCTATAGTGAGCCCTCTCTAGAAGGGCTCTTAAGAGAACTTACTTATATATTCAGCCACATGTGCGGGTGTGAAAGGCAAGCTAGCCACCAACCAGGGCGGGCTGAGAAGGCCCTATGTAGTCTTTCTTTTCGTGGGTGGTAGGCAGCCATTTCAACAACCAATGGGTGATCGATAAATTATTGGTTGTGTTCTTGACGGACTTGATCTTTAAGAAAATAAAGCCATTTTAAGAGGTGCCGTCCGCAGCCTCTGCGTCGGATATGAAGTCTCATTCGAAGCTTTAGACAAAGGTGCTATTGAGATATTGGGCCTTATGGTATCTCGTACTAGTCAGGAATGTAGGGCAGGGGGAGCAGAATGCCTTATGCAGCTAGGAGTGCAAGAAGGGTAAAATAAGGCATAAGCAAAGGAAAGAGTCAACTGCACCCTATACCCCAAACGTATATGAGAATATCTAGGCCATCAGGAAAATTACGGGAAAATATATGAGTTGATATCTCAATGAGTGGAGAAGTTCGAAAATAACTATACTTTTTCATTTTTATCGAAAATCGAGTTCATATCATTGATAAGTCGTAAGATAACATCATATAATTATAGCTAAAACGTGAGACATTTACATAGCGTGGTAAAATATCATCTCAAGTTATGATATAAATATAAGCTGGTAATCATACTATAATCTCATCACATCAAATGTATTGAAAAATTCACCAAAAATGTAACCTCTGATTAAAATTTGTAATCCACCCCTCGGGCTAAAAACTTTCACCACGGGCCTTTAGCTCCTCCGTGAACAAAAGCAGGTCTTGAGACATTTGGTAATCAATTCCAGAACACGCCCAAGGCCCCTCAATGAAGTATATGTACACGGTCGAGATCCCTTCATCCCCGATCCAAGACCCCTCAGTGTAATATAGAATACGATCAAGGTCCATCAGTGAACTAGAAGAAATATATAACACGGGTACTTTTCTGGGCGATTTCAAAATCACGTCTCATATTTCAATTCACAATGTACCGTATACAATTTTTGAAATCTCACATGTATCATAATAAAAGATATTTCCATAATAACCATATAATACGAACCCATAATTGCATATAATTGCACATACTTTAACAATATACTTAATTTATAAATACTTTTAAAATATTTATATTTTTCCACTTACAGAACTATGTACACCAAAATCAACTCGGATGGTACCCCATCCAATTATCCGTATCATCGCCTAAAATATAATATAATTTTTAAATCAACAATTAACTATTTTAAGTAATTTCAATAATTAAATAGGCGATACCCAACCTTAATTATTTCACGTTTAAGTGATTTTTATAGTCTCTTTAATCACTAAAACTAGTTTTTTCTTTCACTTTATTCAATTTCATAGTTTATTATACTTAACCCTTTCAATAAAATTGAATTTAGTATAACAATTTACCAATTATAAAATTAAACATAACTTGACAATAAGTACTTTTTTACTTACCTTTCAAATTTTTTTGAGAAATTCAAGCCCAATAGTATAACCCACTTATTTACAAACACATTGGCGAAATTTTTCTATTTTTTTTCCCTTTCTTCTTCCTCTTCTTATTTTTTTCTTCCTCTTTTCCTTTCATTTTTCTCCTGCTCTCGTTTTCTCTCAATGTGTGTTGTGTGTGTGTGTTTTTGTGGGACATATGGATAGATTTTGAGCTTGGGTGGATTGATATAAATCAATCCATCGCCTCCCTCTTTTTTTTTTTTTTACTTTTGACCTTTCTTTTAATTAAGCTAATGTATTACGTCAATTGTCTTCAATCAAAAATAATAATTTTGAATATTTAATTTATGTAAAGTAAATTTAATTGGACACTATTGCAACATTGCAAGATTCTGTGTGCATCTCATATGTAAAATTGCAACATGCTGACTTGGTCGGGAATAGCCCAATAGTCAAAAAAATTGACCCGAACCACCATCAATCGATACGACGCCGTTTTAATTTGCAGTAATAAACGAATCTCCTCTTCGACAACTTTCGCCTTTAAAAATCTACAAATATAAAAAAACGACTTCGCGGCTCTAGTTTTGCTGATCTGCCCCCATGGCTATGAACGCTGGCTTAGGTTTCTCTAAGATCCTGATCCTAGTCGGAGCTGGTAAATTTATATTTTATGTTTTGTGTCTGTATGTGTAGTTTTTACAATTTTTTTTTGGATTTTTTGAATTTTGAGCTTGATTGACTAAATCCTTTTTTCTTTTATATGAATCAGGGTATACTGGAACCGTACTGCTAAAGAATGGTAAATTGTCAGACGTATTGGGTGAACTACAGGTGCTTGTACTTCGTTTCCTGCTATTTACTGTCCTGTAGTTTTTTGTTTTGTTTTCTAGATTTTCTAAATTTAGCTTGTAATTTTAGCTATTTATACTTCAATTATTGGCACCCGGATGCTTACTTTTGGTGTTGATTGGAACTGGCTTTGTAGATATGTGAATTCTGTATTGGCAATTGAAAACCTACAATCGTATCCATGATCAAGCCTGAAATTTTGATTCTTTGAAGAGTAAGAGAAAAAAATTAAGAAAAATACTGTAAAAGAGTGTACTAACGATCTTGGAGCATGGTGTTGTGCATGAGCATTTTATTTCTCTTAAGTTGACTTAGAACTTTTTAATGTGGCATCGATATTTTAACAGTATATAATACTCTTTTGGATATGAATTGAGAAATTTCTTCTCAGACAAGGGGTTATTAAATTTATAATCTAATTTTTGTATACATTGTAATTAGCAGTATTTGGTAAAAGGAATGGAAAAATCAGGGGAATCAGATGGGGGCGACTCTGAGCATTCTGATGCCATCGCTGCACAGGTATATTAACACTCTCTGTTAAACAGATTTGTACTGACCACAAACTTTCCCCTAAAAGCATTTTAGCTTAGAAGCTACTCTGTTCATCATTATTGCCCACTGGGGGTTGAGACCCAACATGGATTTGTTTTGTGTCCCCACAAAGATTGGGCTTAAGTTCCTCTTAGAGGTAGGTCTTGGCGTCGTATTGCTAGGGACCGAAATAAATCCATTTTGGTCTCAACCCCAAGTGTACGGTATATGGGTGTAATTATGCACGTAATAGCCCCTGACTGGAAGGGATTTTAGGGTAAAGTCCGTGGTTGTTACAAGCTTAATTTTGCAAGGTGATGTTTGGTTTTCTGTTTCATCAACGTGTTTTCTTTTTCAATTCTTGTTGATAGTAATCTACCTAGATTTGTAATGCTTTTGTGTCAGATGACATTGCTAAGTAGAAATAATAAGGAGCTTGTTAAGTATCATTTTTATGATTCACTAGAATGATAATTAACAAAAGTGAGTTTAAAACCTTGGTGGAAGAAAACAAATGGGATACAAAAGTTAATTAGATAATGAACCGAGAAAGGGAACGCATACTACTATTTGTTGATCATTACGGTAGAGCTGAGAATATGAAATTCTCCCACTTTTGTTGCTTATATTCTTTTTCTTTGGACAATTTCTTGGATTTACATAGATCAAGTCTTAGTTACCAAAGCTTTCTGTAATTATGATTGATATTTCAACACTATTAAAATAATCTTGATTATTAGACACTTACATAAGCTATCAGCTCATGCATACATGAAAAGGCTTGGATGACCATTAACCCCAAAAGTTAAACCAAGTCAAGAAAATATGGAAAATATGAAAGAATCGTATTGAAATCCTTTAAAAATATATTATTTAGATAATGTGAGAGCATTTGGTTTGGGCACAACCTGAAAGAACGAAAAAGCAAACGAAAAAGTTGTACTTAAGCATTTTGATTCCTTTTCAGTTTAAATTGAGTTATATAAGTACATTAATGTTTTTCCTTCTTGAAATTTGCAATAGTACTTTCTTCTTGAACTGTCAAATCTGGTTAATGTACAAATTCTGCAACCATCAAATGTAGGCCAGCAATGAGTTGAATAAATGAAGGCTGTTTGTTTTGTGTGTGTGATTGTTATTTTTTTTTTAGCTTTTGTGAGAGCTATTGAAGGATGATTGATGATCTTCATTTATAGTACATATTTGTTTGGTACTTTGTTAGTACGTCTATTTATGTACCTGACTTGAGAAATATGTAAGATTGACTTTCATCTGACAAAATGCCTTAAGCTAATTGGTCCTGTGTAGACATGGAGATTTTTTGATGGTTTGCAAGAATAGAATTTGTAATAGTAATTTTGTAGAATTTTTGGTTAAAAAGTAAGGGAAAATTTTGAGTTTACATGTAAAATTATTTATTGGGGAAATGTGTGGTTGAAAATAAGTTTGGGGAAGAATGAGTTTTAAAAGATTGGGCTCAAACATGGTATAAATCTCGTCGATACATATGAACTGCTTTTGCCTTTAGATAATGAATTGCAACTTGATCTATCCTTTCCATTTTGAATATTTAAGAACCTGCAGTATTTACTTGACTTCATAGTTATTCTTTTCCAGGTTCGTAGGTTAGCAATGGAAGTGCGCCAATTGGCTTCGTCTAAACAGATTACTGTTCTAAATGGGAACTCTGGCTCAAGTTAGTATCTTCACTCGGCTCAAGTTAGTATCTTCACTCGTATCAGACAGTTGATGGTTTAAAGCTACTAACTTACAAACACTGTTTCTCTTATTCACAGGTAACTTAACGCCTCTTCTAATGCCAGCTGCTGCTCTGGGAGCCTTGGGTTATGGATACATGTGGTGGAAGGTAGGACAGCATAATTTTTATATTATATGAATGCCCGGATTCATTATTATACCGCTATTATGCATTATTTGCATATCTGATTTAGTTTTTCTGCTTTTTCTTTCTCCTCCATCTTCAAATGTCAGGGACTTTCTTTCTTAGACCTTATGTATGTAACAAAACAAAGCATGGCAAATGCTGTTGCAAACTTGACAAAACATTTGGAGCATGTGTCAGAGGCCCTTGCTGTAAGTATCTGTTAACTATGCAACCCTCATTCTAGATTAAATTGTTCGAATTTTGATTCCACTTCTGTATGTGGATTGCTAATGATGAATTTCCTGCAAGTTTTTCCTTTTTTTTTTTCTTTTTCTTCAATTTTACTCTTAGTTTTTCCTTTTTTTTTTCTTTTTCTTCAATTTTACTCTTACTTGAGAAATATTGCTGTATAAGAGAACTTCCTCCTTCCTTCTGAATCTGTTATGTAGTTTTCTATTGTCGGATTTTGCTGGCTTCCCTTTGTTCTACAAGGTTACAATCAGTACAATCTTTGATTGTTACTTGATAAGCAGTAAATCTACAGGAAATTTTAAAGCTTGTCATATTATGTTGCTTCTACTTTCCAATGTGCTTGGGATTTCTATCTAGCATGATTTTCCATGGTGTTTTTGGTCAGGCAACAAAACGGCACTTGACTCAGAGAATTGAGAACTTGGATGGGAAACTGGATGAGCAAGTAGAGATTTCAAAATTAATTAGGAGCGAGGTAATTTAATATGGAATATTTATTATTTTTCTCTTAAGGCAATTTTCTATTATGTACAGTACCATACTGTTTGGTGTCCTGTATGGGTTGGCTTTAAGTTAGCTTCTTTAGCTAGATGAATACAAGGAATCAGATCGTGATCTCTGCTTGTGGAGACTATAACAAAATCTGATATGCTTTGAACATTGCTCAGAATAATTATAACCTACAATTTGAATATGTGAATCAGGTTAATGATGTACGTGGTGATATCTCCCAAATTGGCTTCGATTTGGATGAATTGCAGAGGATGGTATCTGGTTTGGTGAGTTTTACTTTTATGAAATTGTTTGTTTCTTTTAAGGATTAAATTTGTGTATGGTGTAATTATCCAAGAGCTGCCATATTGTGGAGGTGTAAGTTTGCATTGAATGTTCGTACTATCGGTTCAAAGCAACTGTAGAAGTTATTGCACGAAAGGAAATTCGATTGAGGGTGCAAGTTTATATAATATTGTTTTAAGTTAGAAATCTCTCTCTGGTTTGGTGTGGGAGGCAATGTTCTTGTGTACAATACGTTCTTTGTTTGAAAAGGAACCTGATTTTAGAACATGAAGAAAATGAGACTTTATTTGTAAGCTTTAAATAATTCTCCAGCGCATTTGGCATATTGACCAACATATTTTGTTTCGGTACTCAAGAAAATTGGACTTCACTAACTCCCTAGTCTTCCACGTCTCTTAAGTTTGAAAGGCTCGCATGTTGCATTTATATGTGAATGTTTTGTGATGAAGCGAAGTAGTTAAACTTTTAGTCTTTCTGCTTTGGCTGAGTCATTTTTTTGTACTGTGGCAGTCACGTTTGTATGTACGTGTGGTTTATTGCTTCCTTGTTTTTGAATATATAAACTCTACTTATTTAATATTTGGAATTGCAGGATGGAAAACTACTCTCACTGGAAGGCAAACAGGTAAAACATATTCCATTGTCTTGAATGAACTAATTTTGTACTTCACGTAAACTACCACCTCCGTCCCATAAAGATAGTTCTGTATTCCTTTTTCGCCTGTCCTAAATTATAGTCTTGTTTTAAGAGTGTAGTTACTATATTAATTTTCTAATGTGTCCTTATTTACTGTGCTTTGTTGTCATAAATATAGACGATTCCATTATTTAATTGTAGTTGGAACAATAAATTAAAAACCAAAAAAAGTTCCATATTCCTTGACAATTATTCATTCGTATTTGGAGCATAAAAAAGGCCCATGTTTTCATAAAATTTGAATGTTCACGTTTTGGCAATTTTTTATTGCTTGCTTGTTAGATGGTTTGTAATGTTAATTACCTTGATTATTGCACTAAACAATGACTAGTACCAAGAATAGTTTAATTCTTGGGTTGTGCTACACCTCGGTGTACAGCCCCCCTTACAAGATCGTGGCCCCTCTCTTGTGAGGGGGCTGTCAACCCCGTATACAAATAGCATTTTCCTTAATTTTTTTTTTTAAAAGAATGAGTTTTTGAATAGTAAATTTTGGGAGAAAGTGTAGATAAAAAGTAAGAAAAATGTTTGGGTTTACGTGAATAATGTTTTATTGTGAGAGTATGGTTGAAAATACATTGATTGCATTAATGTTGGGGTATATTAGAAAAAATGATAGTAAAATTTATTGTTTCAATTATAATAACTAAATTTTCTTAATCTGTGTGAAAAAAGGAAACATGACTATTTTTATGGGATGGAGGTAGTATAATTTTCTTCCATTCTTCCGATTTTTGGTGCTAAGGAGGAGAATTGCCTTTGCGTTTTTTCTTACTGTCCTGATAACAAATTACTATTTAATTGAAATAATTATTTATGATGTATCATTGAGTTGTTAGTTAATCTTTGTTTTCTCATTGATGATTTATTGCTATAGGAGCTTGCGAATGCTGGGGTTATGTATCTATGTAGCATTGTCAGTGGAAGGAAGCCAAAGATGCCTGAAATGCTCCAGGTTTGAAATGCTACTGAACTCTTGTTTCTTCAGTTTGCCCATGCTAGTAACGTGCGTTAGATAATTTGCAAGATGCTCAGTTAAAATTATGCCATATTATTAGTTTAGCTCGAGATCTTAAATGATGGCTTTTTGTGGAGGGTGGGAGGTTGGATCGGCTAGAACAAGAATTTGATAACGTTTCAGAAGTTAGAACAAGGACTTGTGGAAGATTAATGATGTGCAGTAAATAAACCATTGGATGCTAGCTGAAATTATAAGGAAAATGGAACTCTTTATTGATAAGAGGAAATGACTGTGATGTAAAGAAAACACAGCCATTTGAGAGGCTAAGACTCTCCTAAAGTTTTCACTTCTCACTTGTCTGCTTATCATTTTCTGTCTACATCTATTTATAGACTTCCTAGCTGATTAATTTCCCCCCACTTGCCCTTGTAACAGCCTGCAATTATTCCTTCATTCCAGCTGATTTTCCATCCTTCTTGATTCTTCTAGAATAGGTTAAATGGATGGGAGGCCTAACAATACCTGTGGTTCCAAAGAAACCCTGTCCTTAAGGTTGAAATCAGGGAAATGTTGTGTAATGGGTTCCCTAGTTTCCAAAGAGGCTTCAGCACATGGTAGAGCCTTCCATTGAATTAATGCCTCTTGCTGTCCAGTTGGATACTCACGTAGCTCTAACACTTATTCTGGATCCACAATCCATTCCAACATGGCATCCAAATGGGGTGGCAGGTGGAGACAAGTCCCTGCAGCTCTCACTGATTTTCTCAACTGTAATACATGAAAAATTGGGTGGATCGTGGCTGTAGGGGGCAATTCCAGATGATACGCCACTGGTTCCCAAGAGGCTTCAAAGCTTGGCGCCCCTTACATTTATTGTGATGCTCGATTGGATTCTGCTAGGAGCCTGCAATAATCTCACTTCACGCAATACTTTTTGAAGTAATTTAATGAACAGAAGATAGATTTGGATGTGATTGAAATATCCCACTTCTGAACTGTGAATACAAAAAGGAAGTGAATCTGCTGGAAGAAGAGCAGATACGGAAATTGGAATGCAAGAAAATAAAAAGAACTAACGGTATTTGGCTTTTCGAGAGAGCCAATTCTCTCCTAAGTGACTACCCAAAATTCTGCCTGCCTTCCCATAGCACCATCCCTCTATTTATAATTGGTTTTGCTCTCATTACTCCTAACAGAATGCATAACCGTGCCCTTGCTGCATGTGCCTTCCTCTCCTTGGTTAATTCCTTTACTGCCCTTGTTAGTTTATTACGTGAGTTGGGGATCTATCAGATTCTCCTTCCGCAATCGTTTTTCTTGCAACATTGGCATCATTGTTCCAGAAAGTAGTTTGGATGAATTTTGTATTTTAGATGGTAGATTGTGGTTCCTGGAGAGATTAGAAACCAATTTAGCCTTAGGGATTGAAGAGATCTGGGTCATGTCCACGTTATAACCAGAACGTGGGCTGTTTTAAAATGGGCCTGGGCGTTTACTTCGAATTGGACCCACTTTATTGAGATTTGGGTTATAGTTGAACACAACCCCTTTACAGTGGATTGAACCCAATCTAATTTGGGTCTGTTTGAAGGTATCGTGTTTATCCTCCACACTAAGTGCCAACTCCATTTTCTGGCCCAATCTAGGCTCAAGCATCAGTTCTTCTCTGCAAATTTCAGATTGCACGGTCAAGCCCCTGTAGATCAAAATCGCAACATTCTCTGAACCTTCTAGACA
The DNA here is from genome assembly GCF_002742605.1 of Olea europaea var. sylvestris. Classification (NCBI taxonomy): domain Eukaryota; kingdom Viridiplantae; phylum Streptophyta; class Magnoliopsida; order Lamiales; family Oleaceae; genus Olea; species Olea europaea. The sequence continues at coordinate 29,113,608 of NC_036242.1, read as the reverse complement.
TTTTCCTCTATCTAGTATTCTGTGATCAGTCCTGCGTGCATTCCATTGGACCTGCCCTTCTGTGATGCTTTTGGAACCATCTTCATCGACCTTTCTGTTCAGTACCACTTCAGGATTAATGAGGGCTGCAACAACCTTCTGGGTATCCTTCATTGACTGCAGAATTTTGGCCATAATTTGGGTGATGTTTTCCACAGATTTCTCCATCCCTGACAAGTGCTGAATTTTGGACTTTACTTCTTCCAACTCTTCCTCCGTGGCTTCCACCCTGCTTTATATCTTTTTCTCGGCCATCCGATCGAACATGCTCTGGTACCAATTCATAAGGTTCCAGAAGTTAGAATAAGGACTTGTGGAAGATTAATGATTGTGCAGTAAATAAATCACTGGATGCTAGCTGAAATAATAAGGAAAATGGAACCCTTTATTGATAAAAGGAAATGACTGTGATGTAAAGAAAACACATAGCCATTCGAGATGGCTAAGACTCTCCTAAAGTTCTCACTTCTCACTTAACTACTTGTCTGCCTATCATTTTCTGTCAACATCTATTTATAGACTCCCTAACTGATTAATTTTCCCTCACTTGCCCTTGTAACAGTGCAGTTATTCCTTCATTCCAGCTGATTCTTCATCCTAGAATAGGTTAAATGGATGGGAGGCCTAACAGAATTCCATTGGTATCGTTTAGAATACTGTACTGGGATACTTGATTTGGTCGCTGAAATTATTAATATCACCAATAGATTGTAAGTCAAAGAAGAAATCCTCAATTAAAGATCTTTTTAATGTGCCTAGCTATGTATGGTCTTCTGGTTGTCAAAACTTCAATAAAAGAATGTTCAAGTTTTATCTAGTATCTTAGTTACTATCAAGCAAGAGTAATGCTAACCACTTCTCTAGATGCTGCTTATGTCTCATGCTTTTACTTTTAAAATTCATTTTTATTACATCTTGTCCCTTTTTCATTTGAAACATTTTCCTGCATATGTGGATTGACTAAGCTTTTTACATTCAATTGGGGTTAGTTGGGGTTGGGGCTGTCAGTGCCCTTTTGCATCTCCCGTAATGTGTTCTACATTGTGGGAAGCATAACCGTGTTCTATTTTATGTTTTTTCTTGGCTAATATTGTATTCTCCCCCTCATACTGTTTGATTATTCTATTTTGTATAGGAAAAAAATACCGTGTTCTTGAGAATGGGGATATTAATCAATTTCATATCCAATTATTGAAGGCTTTGTTGCTTATCATTTTCAAACTTCTTCTTTATTCTCTGTTGTTGTGCAGGATCAATTTAAAATTGGTGGAAACTCAGTACCAAGTCTGATGGTACCTCTTCTGACTCAGATACCCTAGTACATCAATTTTTAAGAAAAAATAATATATAATAGTTCGAATCTTTCTTTTTATATACGAAACACATTAATACTGCTATGCCTAATCATATGGAAACAACTGGTGGATTGAAAGTTCATTGATCTTGTTTAGTGTAGTTGATATAAATGTGCTTAAAAACTCTGCTGCTAAAAAGCTAGGTGATTCCAATTGCTATGCAAAAAAGGCAAAAGACTAAAAAGTTAAAAATTCTATGTTATTAGATCTTGTAGATTGAAGTTTATTACCTGATACATGCTTGAATTCGAGGAAAGAGGCAATTTGTTGAATCAAATGATTACCTATTACAAAAAAATGAAAATTTATTATGAGTAAATAATATGGAGACAAAATTTTCCAAATTTCTAGGTAACTGGTTTGTTATGCAACCATCATCTTCCATTTTGACGTGGAAAAAAAGAAGAAAGAAGCACTACAAAAGTAATCCTCTATGTTATTAAAGCTTCTAGTTTGAAGTTCATTTCATCAGCATTTTCCTTGAATTTGAGGAATTTGGAAAATTCTTGATTTAAATAACTGTGAATCGCAATGCAAGGTATATTTGTAAAGTGCTTCCGAAATGCTAGTTAATTGGTTTTGTTACTCAACCCCAAAATATTTACGTGTCAAAAAGTTGAATGAAGAAGACAACAAAATGTAATAGTCATATTATTAGATCTTCTTGTTTGAAAGTTTATTCACATCATCATCTTCCTTGAATTGAAGAAAGAGGCAAATTGCAGAACTGAACGACTGCCAATTACGATAGAATCTTAATTTACAAAGATCAATTTTATTTTGGTGACATTGCATTTAATATTCATTATTTAATGAAGTATCAATCATTATGTACTGGAATCAAATTCTTAATCGTTTTGTTTGATTTCCTTGTATCCAATTTACTTATGTACAGAATAATCCCTTCTTTTTTATAGGGTCTTAAGGAGATTGCGGATTCCTTAACTTCAGGAAATAATCTATTAACAGATGGGAATGTACAAGTTGGCACTGATAAGTTAAAGGACCCGCCAAGAAACTTAATGAGGTACTGTTAGAGCACTTCTGTTTGAAATGGTCGGCACTGGATCGTCCTTGATTTTGCATTCTCTCGCTTCTGGGTTTGCATTCCTTTTCTTTCATTTTGCTGCCAAATGGATTTGGTTGCATATACACAGATTTCTTTGTTTATTGTGATGCTCGATTGGATTCTGCTAGGAGCCTGCAATAATCTCACTTCACGCAATACTTTTTGAAGTAATTTAATGAACAGAAGATAGATTTGGATGTGATTGAAATATCCCACTTCTGAACTGTGAATACAAAAAGGAAGTGAATCTGCTGGAAGAAGAGCAGATACGGAAATTGGAATGCAAGAAAATAAAAAGAACTAACGGTATTTGGCTTTTCGAGAGAGCCAATTCTCTCCTAAGTGACTACCCAAAATTCTGCCTGCCTTCCCATAGCACCATCCCTCTATTTATAATTGGTTTTGCTCTCATTACTCCTAACAGAATGCATAACCGTGCCCTTGCTGCATGTGCCTTCCTCTCCTTGGTTAATTCCTTTACTGCCCTTGTTAGTTTATTACGTGAGTTGGGGATCTATCAGATTCTCCTTCCGCAATCGTTTTTCTTGCAACATTGGCATCATTGTTCCAGAAAGTAGTTTGGATGAATTTTGTATTTTAGATGGTAGATTGTGGTTCCTGGAGAGATTAGAAACCAATTTAGCCTTAGGGATTGAAGAGATCTGGGTCATGTCCACGTTATAACCAGAACGTGGGCTGTTTTAAAATGGGCCTGGGCGTTTACTTCGAATTGGACCCACTTTATTGAGATTTGGGTTATAGTTGAACACAACCCCTTTACAGTGGATTGAACCCAATCTAATTTGGGTCTGTTTGAAGGTATCGTGTTTATCCTCCACACTAAGTGCCAACTCCATTTTCTGGCCCAATCTAGGCTCAAGCATCAGTTCTTCTCTGCAAATTTCAGATTGCACGGTCAAGCCCCTGTAGATCAAAATCGCAACATTCTCTGAACCTTCTAGACATTTTCCTCTATCTAGTATTCTGTGATCAGTCCTGCGTGCATTCCATTGGACCTGCCCTTCTGTGATGCTTTTGGAACCATCTTCATCGACCTTTCTGTTCAGTACCACTTCAGGATTAATGAGGGCTGCAACAACCTTCTGGGTATCCTTCATTGACTGCAGAATTTTGGCCATAATTTGGGTGATGTTTTCCACAGATTTCTCCATCCCTGACAAGTGCTGAATTTTGGACTTTACTTCTTCCAACTCTTCCTCCGTGGCTTCCACCCTGCTTTATATCTTTTTCTCGGCCATCCGATCGAACATGCTCTGGTACCAATTCATAAGGTTCCAGAAGTTAGAATAAGGACTTGTGGAAGATTAATGATTGTGCAGTAAATAAATCACTGGATGCTAGCTGAAATAATAAGGAAAATGGAACCCTTTATTGATAAAAGGAAATGACTGTGATGTAAAGAAAACACATAGCCATTCGAGATGGCTAAGACTCTCCTAAAGTTCTCACTTCTCACTTAACTACTTGTCTGCCTATCATTTTCTGTCAACATCTATTTATAGACTCCCTAACTGATTAATTTTCCCTCACTTGCCCTTGTAACAGTGCAGTTATTCCTTCATTCCAGCTGATTCTTCATCCTAGAATAGGTTAAATGGATGGGAGGCCTAACAGAATTCCATTGGTATCGTTTAGAATACTGTACTGGGATACTTGATTTGGTCGCTGAAATTATTAATATCACCAATAGATTGTAAGTCAAAGAAGAAATCCTCAATTAAAGATCTTTTTAATGTGCCTAGCTATGTATGGTCTTCTGGTTGTCAAAACTTCAATAAAAGAATGTTCAAGTTTTATCTAGTATCTTAGTTACTATCAAGCAAGAGTAATGCTAACCACTTCTCTAGATGCTGCTTATGTCTCATGCTTTTACTTTTAAAATTCATTTTTATTACATCTTGTCCCTTTTTCATTTGAAACATTTTCCTGCATATGTGGATTGACTAAGCTTTTTACATTCAATTGGGGTTAGTTGGGGTTGGGGCTGTCAGTGCCCTTTTGCATCTCCCGTAATGTGTTCTACATTGTGGGAAGCATAACCGTGTTCTATTTTATGTTTTTTCTTGGCTAATATTGTATTCTCCCCCTCATACTGTTTGATTATTCTATTTTGTATAGGAAAAAAATACCGTGTTCTTGAGAATGGGGATATTAATCAATTTCATATCCAATTATTGAAGGCTTTGTTGCTTATCATTTTCAAACTTCTTCTTTATTCTCTGTTGTTGTGCAGGATCAATTTAAAATTGGTGGAAACTCAGTACCAAGTCTGATGGTACCTCTTCTGACTCAGATACCCTAGTACATCAATTTTTAAGAAAAAATAATATATAATAGTTCGAATCTTTCTTTTTATATACGAAACACATTAATACTGCTATGCCTAATCATATGGAAACAACTGGTGGATTGAAAGTTCATTGATCTTGTTTAGTGTAGTTGATATAAATGTGCTTAAAAACTCTGCTGCTAAAAAGCTAGGTGATTCCAATTGCTATGCAAAAAAGGCAAAAGACTAAAAAGTTAAAAATTCTATGTTATTAGATCTTGTAGATTGAAGTTTATTACCTGATACATGCTTGAATTCGAGGAAAGAGGCAATTTGTTGAATCAAATGATTACCTATTACAAAAAAATGAAAATTTATTATGAGTAAATAATATGGAGACAAAATTTTCCAAATTTCTAGGTAACTGGTTTGTTATGCAACCATCATCTTCCATTTTGACGTGGAAAAAAAGAAGAAAGAAGCACTACAAAAGTAATCCTCTATGTTATTAAAGCTTCTAGTTTGAAGTTCATTTCATCAGCATTTTCCTTGAATTTGAGGAATTTGGAAAATTCTTGATTTAAATAACTGTGAATCGCAATGCAAGGTATATTTGTAAAGTGCTTCCGAAATGCTAGTTAATTGGTTTTGTTACTCAACCCCAAAATATTTACGTGTCAAAAAGTTGAATGAAGAAGACAACCACTACAAAAGTAATCCTCTATGTTATTAAAGCTTCTAGTTTGAAGTTCATTTCATCAGCATTTTCCTTGAATTTGAGGAATTTGGAAAATTCTTGATTTAAATAACTGTGAATCGCAATGCAAGGTATATTTGTAAAGTGCTTCCGAAATGCTAGTTAATTGGTTTTGTTACTCAACCCCAAAATATTTACGTGTCAAAAAGTTGAATGAAGAAGACAACAAAATGTAATAGTCATATTATTAGATCTTCTTGTTTGAAAGTTTATTCACATCATCATCTTCCTTGAATTGAAGAAAGAGGCAAATTGCAGAACTGAACGACTGCCAATTACGATAGAATCTTAATTTACAAAGATCAATTTTATTTTGGTGACATTGCATTTAATATTCATTATTTAATGAAGTATCAATCATTATGTACTGGAATCAAATTCTTAATCGTTTTGTTTGATTTCCTTGTATCCAATTTACTTATGTACAGAATAATCCCTTCTTTTTTATAGGGTCTTAAGGAGATTGCGGATTCCTTAACTTCAGGAAATAATCTATTAACAGATGGGAATGTACAAGTTGGCACTGATAAGTTAAAGGACCCGCCAAGAAACTTAATGAGGTACTGTTAGAGCACTTCTGTTTGAAATGGTCGGCACTGGATCGTCCTTGATTTTGCATTCTCTCGCTTCTGGGTTTGCATTCCTTTTCTTTCATTTTGCTGCCAAATGGATTTGGTTACATATACACAGATTTCTTTCCCACTTTCTTCTTCCTGAGTCTAACGGAAACTCGTTCAAATACAGGACAGCTTCAAACGAATGCTGAGTGCTCCTTTTACACGNTAGCAACACAATAAACTAGTCATGGTCGCTATTCTTCTCATTCCATCCAACCTCTTGTCTCCCATTCACAGGTAGAGTTACATGTTCTCGTTTGCACTACTATCGATAACCATCATGTCATCACCCAATTCACATATAAATTTTCACTATTGAACCTTGTCTCTAACAATTAACTGATCGTAGTCACTATTCTTTTCACCTCAACTCAACTCACCCCATCCCAGCTTTTCTCTTTCATTCTACACTCCGACCACACAATCGTCGACAACCACCACGCCATCACCCAATTCACACGCAAGCCAACCAGTTCAAATTGAAGCTCGTAACGGAGAATTGTGCTAGGATTCTTGAAGATGAGAGACGGATGAGGGATGGATCTTGCATGATGGCAATTTGGAGGTTGTGGAGCTATGGGATGGCATTGTGTGAGTTTTTGTCCTTCCATTGCAAGCGTGGCAACGAGAAACTATGCAGCTGCTTAGACTTTGCCAAACTATAGAAGCCATACCAAGATGTATGCATCACTCATCCTCACGAGAGAGAGAGAGACTTTGTCGGAACTATAGAAGCCATACCAATATGATGGCGAGTCGCCAACATTAGGGCAATGACCGTGTCAGATCATTTTCGAGCGTCAGGTTTATGCCACCGTCGAGAGAGATTGTAGGAGGGGTTGTGGTGGGTATGGTGTTACTGGGGGTGTATATATGTTTCAATTTTTTTGCTCGTACAGAAGCGGAAGTAATAGAATTTCACCAGATGCTAACATGGCAGCATCTAGTTGATCTTTTTTTTCCCACTGTTTAACTTGATGCTACCATGTGTATTTTGTAAAAATTCTGGCTAAGATTTTCTATACACATAGCACTTCTGTATATGTTTTGAAAATAAGAGCTTGTTTGATAGGAATTTTGATAATTGATTTTTTAACAGTTAGAGATAAAGTGGATCCTATATGTGAAAGAAGAATTCAAAAATGACGGTTGAAATAGTAAAATAACGGTGAAAAAATTGACTTTAATTGGCTTAAAATCCCTACCAAAACAAGCTCTAATACTTAAGACTTGATTATGGATGAAAATAATTAATATTTGATTTTTGAAATTGAAACTGAAAAAGTAGGGTTTGAGGTAATTTCCCTTTTATGTTGTTTAAAGTCCAAACCCATCATCCTTATTCTTTCTTCATCATTCCTATTTTATCTTTATAAATGAATAAAATTTCTTCGTTCAAACTTAACCTTTTTTTTCCCAACCGTTTCCATCTGTTTTCCGAGTTAATGCCAAAATGGAAAATGATTTATTTTGATATTACTCGGACAAGTGAATGATTCTGAGTTCTTGTAGAGTGCAACCATGCATTGCAAATTCCTCAAGCTTCATAGAGAAAAAAGAACTAATGCCTTCTGACAATCTAATCCAGTGAATATTAAAATCTTGTATCATTTTCTGAAACTTATCAAGCGCATATCTAACAAGTACATCAGAAAAAATACCTTATTCTGTATACACCAAAGTAGATCAGTTAGCACCAATCTACTCGCTTATGAAAAAAGAAGAAAAAAACTACTGAGACCGAATCTAAACCTGTGCGTTCTTTGGACTATGATGAGGAATGTAAAAGTTGTGATCCTTTGATATTATTTCAATCACACAATGACGAAATGTTGTTCAATATTTTGCGGCATTAAGTCCAAAAAGGCTGTCCTCCTCCATTATACAAAGACGAAGCATCATTCTCCAAGGGATCCAATCTTGGCAACTTTTCCATATTTGAAGGACAAGCATAATTTGTAATATGATTCTTTCCGTTGTAAAACACAAAATTATCTTCTTCTCCACCAGTATGTAACTTGATCTCCGTCTTGTCTTTCTCTGTTTCTTCATTAGAAGCAGAAGAAGTCTTCTCCACTAGGTCTTTAAACATGGAAGATCTGTGGAGGAGACCTAATGCAGTTGGAGAAGATGTCTTGTTACAAGGGCTTAGGGGCATTTTTCTTTCAATAATCTCGTGTTTTTGGGATATTACCGGATTGTTTATGGCAAACGAATTCGGGGTTGAGAATTTTGTTTCCTTGTTTGCATTATTTGTGTAGTTATAGTTCGATTGTTGAGCCTCATTTTCCGAAATCAAACCCTGAAATCCTACTGAATTTGCATCAGGTCTTAGCCATCTGATGTAAGTGCTCAAATCGAAGTTAGTAACTGCATTAATCCCTCTGTACTCTATTGCGGCAATATCATATGCGTGTGCAGCTTCTTCTTGAGTACCTGCAAAGTAAGTAAATTGTGAACCAGATTAATTTACTTTTCATTTTAAGACAACGACCTTAAAGTTAAAAATTTTGTGTACTCACTATAGGTACCAAGGTAGAGATATTTGTTGCCAAATACACGGCCTATTCTTGCTTCCCACCTCCCATTGTGATGATGCCTAAAGTTGAATGAATTGAAACCATAACCACTACAAATTAATTCTTGATCAGAAAGAAGAAAAGGAAAAATCGTGAAGGATGAAACATGCTAGTTACATATCTACCTTGCAACGCCTCTATACTTAGATACACCTCTTGCAAAACCACTGCTTCTTCTGTATTAGAGTTCCACAAGTGAAGACATATTTTGGTCTGATCAGTGCTTACAATACTATTGCATTGATATTATAGTTTTCGAGCTATATGTTTACCTTCGTAAAGAGGCCAAGTATTCCTCGCGAGTGACATTTTGCATTATCTCTCTCTCTTTGTTGTAATCAGATATCTGGCAAAATATAATGTGTGTGTTTAGTGCGATGCCAAAGTTGAGGAATTTTAGCGAGATTTACGTGTGATATGTGTGAATAATACCGGGAAATTTGTGAAGGTTGATGTTCCCCAATACTTGATAGCAGCCAAATCATATGCTCTTGCTGCAGCTTCTTCTTCATCATAAGCTCCTAATAAGTTAATTAGTGAACCAAATTGTCAGTTACTTGTAATCCTTTAAGGTCAACTTTTGTAAATGAGCAATCTATTAGATGCTCACCAAGATAGACTACTCCAACCAAGTAATAGCCAGCACAGGATCATATGAAATGTCAAAACAGTAATTCATTAGGAAATATTTATAATAATTAATCATGCAATATTAGAAGTGATTGGACCAGGCTACGAAAAAATTATCTACCTTGCTTTCCTTTCTTTTTCTGAGTAACATTCCATGTCCCTTTATCCCACAGATGAGCTTCATAACGTCCGGTCCAACGATGCCTGAGGGGGGGGGAAAAGGTAGTAGCCTAAGCTTTTTAGAACAAGCAACAACAAACTAAGCCTCGTTGCCATCAAATTTGGGGTCGGCCAAGCAAAATATTTTGCATAATGTGAACAAGAAAATCACTGAAGTTCAGATAGAACTTTATATTAAACCTGCTAACTCCTCGAAATCTTGAACTTCTTTTCGTTGTCGTAGTTGTAGCAGCTGCAGTTTGATCAACCCTAATTGCCTGAGGGTGCTGTTGTTCTATCTGCTGATTGTTGTAGCGAAATGCTACCACTGGAGGAGATCTACGTCGCCTCTTTCCACTCTTCGTCTCTTGAACATCGACTGAGATGCTGCACTTTTCAGGCTTCGTCTCAGATTTCGCACAAATTTCCATTTAATTCGTCGAGTTTTTTCAAGCATTACAAACGACCAATTCACATTCTGCTTCATGCTCAGTGAAATAATGTCCGACATTCTGCTAAAAGAAGCTACATAATGTAATTTAGTTATATAACTCCCTACAAAATAAATACTCAACTCCACCATATAATTTTATAAATCTATCTCATGAACCGACTATATCATTTGAAAAGAATCTTGTAATCTTTATCGGTCTGTCGGCAATGATCCAATTACCATTTTTATATTTCCCTCCCATCCATACTTAGCTAACAAATTCTTTATGCATGTTTTTCACAGTCGATACTATGCCCGTATACTATGAATTCTTATACATATTTAGTTGAACTCGAACACGGTGATAAAAAATAATTTATGTGGCCCTCACTTTAGTGAAATTAGGCTCTGTCATTGCTTTTATACTTATCTAACACATTTTTATATTGATTCAAGCTCGTGCATGTAACATTCTACTGGAACGTATGGCATGCTCATTCTCCCTTTTAAAGTTAAAATCTCACGTCTTTTAAATATAAAAACAATAAGACTACTTGTTCACCTTTTAAGATGAAATCTCTCATACTCAATATTATCCCAACATAATTAAAGAGGGCTGCCAATATCATACAGACAAGCATCGATTCACATTCCGACATTGAAAATAAGCTCACTGTTGGGATCTTTTGGGTTATTACAAAGTAGACAAATGACTATTCACACTAAAACAAAGTAGAGTCTGTCTTCTTTAGGATTATAACCTGTAACAGGTTTTCGGCTGATTTGTCTCATTGGCATTATGCTCCAAATTGTTGAATAATTGTTTTTTTTTTTTTTCCTGGGATTCTTCGTCGGCCTGAACGGGATTAATTAGGTTGAATTTGGCTTCTTTTGCAGTTTTGTCCTCATGCTGTGTTTTTGTGAGCCCGATGAAGGAACTGAGTGAGTTCTGTTCAAATTCATCTGACGGTTTAATCCAGGGATTAAGACACTATAATACCCTTCAAAATCATAGTATAGCCCAATCTATCCTTCTAGCAATTTTTTTTTTTTAAATAATTGTTTAAATGTATAAACAGAATAAAATAAGGTATACACATAATAAATATCCTTAACACCGATTTTGCCATTGCATGTACTCACATGATAATAGGTGTTCGTCTCTCGAGATAGAACACGTTGTTAAAACTAGTATGGCGAAACACTTTCCTTGACTGATGAACTAAAGTAGTGTTTGATTCACCCAACTCCATGGAAATGGGTGGAAAATTGACTGGTGAACTAAGGTAGTGTTTGATTCACCCAATTCCATGGAAATGGGTGGAAAATGGGAAAATGTAGTGTTTGATTCACAAGATTTTCCATGGAATTGGTTTCTAGCTTTTATTGGAAGTTGTGTTATTCCTTGATTTGGTAGAATTCCAATTCTCACCATATATGGTGAGAATTGGAATTCCCGATTACTGTAGGAATTTTTTTTTTTTTTTTATTTAGGCAATGGAAACTAATTTTAAGAATTATTATAAAAAAATATTTCTCTTTCATTGATAATTTTCATGTAAAACAAAGTCAAACAAACACTAAAAAATAGATGATTTTCTTGAATTTTTTATTTTATTTTATTTTATTTTTTGCTTTTTGGCAATGGAAACTAATGGAATCCCCAATACTAGTAAATTATATCATTTTAATTGACAATTTTCATGTAAAACAAAGTCAAACGAACATCAAAAAATACTTTTATTTTAACATTTTTCACGTAAAAAATTATACCAATCAAAAATAATAATTTACAATTCCCATAAAAATAATTCTAGGCAATTCAATTTCCTGAAATTCGTTTTCCACCCAATTCAATTCCATTTTTGTAATCAAATGGACCCTAAGATTGATTGGAATGATAATGAAAATGAATATTTTGGAAATCTTGAAAATAAATATTAGAACACGTTTTCAAAGGATTGACTGTTTACAATCCTTTGACGTACATATATATACATTGAATCGATTGTATCCAATCATGTCCAATTCAACAAAATATTTCATCCATGCCCTGTTATTGCTCATAGACACCTAGAGGGTGTTAAGCAGGAGTGGCTAGAGTGTTTGTTACTTATTTCATTAATCCTTGTTTGGTTTAAATAAAAATCATATTTTTGGCAGATTTTAATAAAAGTTGATGAAAAATATTGTTGAAAAGTTATATAACTCATAAAATATGTGGCTAAAATTAATTGTTGACTTTAACTTAAATTTTAATTAACTTTTATGGCTGAACCAAATAGGGACTTGAGTTTCTCCTGATTTATTATTTTATACTATTTTATTTTTTGGGAGAAAGGGCAAGGGTTGACTGAAAAATCATATTCTAAAAATGACTTTCGGCCATGTAGACAAGAGTTGAATGACGTTACCTGAACTAATGTTCAAAATACCTAAGAATATATAAATAAATTCTTGGTCAATATTGTCAATTTTAATAAAGCTGCGAAATTCGTCTGCATTTCCTCATTTTTTGCATGGATGCATGCAATCTACCATGCAAAAGGTAAGCAAATTTTGGAATAATTGAATAAGGATACTTGTGATCCTAAAAGGTGGGGGCTGGGGGATCCCATGCAATCTTTGAAGATCTTGTAATTATTATGTACAACATGTTTGCTACGGAAGATTGAACACAACTCGACATGACGAAATCTATAATTCATCTCTCACCAAAAAGCTAAAACTCTTACCGAAGAAATAGTATATATTTCTTAGTTGTGCATAGTGATAAGGTTCGTCCACGACTTTCACAAATGGAATTGATTGGTCGGAAAATCTGTTGGTAATATCCCCGCCGCTAATTTTAGCGACTACCTAGGTCGTCGACGATTTTAGTTCTTCCGTCGGTGTTTACCAACGGCTATTTCCTTCACTAATTTAGCAACAAGTTTTTCCGTCGCAAATTACCTACAGATTCTATCCGTTAATGATTACCAACGAATTGTTGTCGCTATTTTCGTCACTAATTTGAATTAAACTATTAAAAATATATATGATTTTATTTTAATAATTATTTTCTCAAAAACTTCATACATTAAAGTTTTTTTAAAACAAATAAAGCTGAAATCCAATAGAATAATGTAAACATTCCTTAATTTCAAGTTCCATTTTCTCCCTCACTAAATAATCAAGATCATCCAAGAAGTAAGCAGCCCATTCATTTACCAATCAAAATTATATTTGATACAGATTCATTGTACATGGTTAATCGCCTCTTCCATAGATAATATAATATACAACCCAAAAAAAAAAAAAAAAGGAATGAACAATCACTACCTACTGTCTACAGAAATTTGAGAAGACAAAGTCCTAATTGCACAATTTAAATCTCCAGCTAGTCTCAAGAACAAAATGCCTCTGCACTTTGACAGCTAACAGATCCCTATTCTCTTCTAGTCGGTCCTTATAGATTGGGCCGAAGAATGCTGACATTAACTTCAGAGAATCGAAGTATTGAGAAGCCGTGAAAGTGAAAATTTGCAACAAATGATGCTAATATGAATGGCAGCAGAAAGTCAACGGCCATTGATATGAGCACCAATTGCGTTTGCTACAAGGAAAGACATTGCAATAGCTTCAAGGTTCCTTGTGGATCTATTCATAAAAAATAAAATTTGGTCATTGGTAAAAGGAAGAGGAAACTGAGAAAGAGAAGATAAGAACCTTAATAAGCTTAATGAGCTCCCTCAATACTCCTGTACAGAAAACGCTTCCTCAACATCTTCAAACATCCAAAACCTTTCTTCCTATCTTCTCATCCATTTCCAATCAGAGTAATCTGTCAATATCATATATGATACGACATCCTCCTCCCTTGATTGCAGAAGCTCCTTAATACAACAGGAATGAACCACCAGACCAGATACTATAGTATAGAATAAAAAAGAGAGAAGAATCTGGAGTGAAGAATAGATTAATTGATAGAGGCGTGAATGGCAACATTTCAATTTTTTGTAATCTGATTCTTCTGCAAGGAGCGGCGACAAAGGAGATGGGAGGCGGAGGGTGAAGGGTTCTATTTTTTATTATTTTTATTTTTGTAATCTGAATATCTGATTTACCTTTTGGAGTTTCTATTCTTTTATAAATTTAAATTTTATAATATTTTCTGAAATATATAGAGGGAGGGCGACAATGTGTTTTGGGAGGAGATGAAATATTTGAGAGGCAAATGAAAATTTTAGAGGCAAGTCAAATTTTAAGTGAGAATTGAAACATTTTGAATTTTTCGACGGAATTTTGCGTTGGTAACTATATAATGCTTTTAAAAATTTAATTTCAATGTTTACCAACATATTTTTTCTGTGGGTAATTTATTTTACCATTTTTAATATTTTTCCAACGAAATCATCCATTGAGAATTTTTGTCGCTAAATTATTTAATTTATTATTTATTATTTTTAAATTTTTACTTGGATTAGTAACAAAATTGTATCAACGAAAGTCTTTTGCAGGTAATTTTGTTGTTAATTTTGTATTTAATTTTTAATAATAATAAAATAGTAATCCGTTATTAATTTGTTATAGTTCCGTCGATAATAGCAAAGGAAGTTGTTCGTCTGTAAAATTCCGTTTCTATTGGCTCCTTTTCTTAGTAGTGATTATACGAGGTTTTTCATCGCTTCATCACTTTTACTTCGGAGTCCTGGAAAAACCCTCAATCATGTACGGAACTGAAGCCCATAATCAAAGAAGAAAAGGATAGTGCTATTCCATCTGATCAAAAGAGAGAAGAAACTAAAAAAAGTGGTTCATTTTTCAGGTAACTATCTAGTAGAGGATTATGATCCATGGGATGGGCAAATATCCAGCCAAAAGCGTCTCAAGAGCTCGTCAGAATGAGAATCTTATTACAAATACAACAATATTAGTACAAATTGTGTTGAAAAATATGGCCATGGAGAAGAAAAATGAATCATGACAAGGAAAAGAATATAAAAATTATCAACAAAGACTAGAACACGAAATTAATCTCACTGTTTTCAAATGTTATTTGCCTTCTTTTCAATGCGAGGTTTTCCATCGCTTCATCACTTTTACTTCGCAGTCTTGGAAAAACCCTCAACCATGTACGGAACTGAAGCCCATAATCAAAGAAGAAAAGGATAGCGCTATTCCATCTGATAATCAAAAGAGAAAGAAGAAACTAAAAAAATGGTTGATGTTTCAGGTATCTAGTAGAGGATTATGATCCATGGGATTGGCAAATATCTAGCCAGAGCTGTCTCAAGAGCTCGTCACAATCAGAATCTTGTTACAAATGCAACAATATTAGTACAAATTGTGTTGAAAAATATGGCAATGGAGAAGAAAAATGAATCACGACACAAGGAAAATGATACAAAAATTATCAATGAAAGCTAAAACACGAAATTAATCTCGCTGTTCTCAAATGTTATTTGTCTTCTTTTCAATACTTCTAAGGATTTTCGACAAATAGGTCGTAGGATTAAACAAGCATTTTATAAAAAATACTAAAAAGCAAAAGTAAACAAGCGAAAATTTAGACTCTGAATATGTGATAATATCTTTCCTTTTTTAGATGAATAATGGGGATAGAATTCAATTTTAATTTTCTTGCACTTGAATCACCTTTTTATATGCTTAAACAAGTTCCCACGAAATTGTGCAAAAAAAGGATGAAAAGCCACTAATCTTAAATGAAAAAGGATCAAAAACCAACCCAACGGTCATTTTTCTATACCACATGGGCTATAGCCATGCGATCGCATGGATATGCCCGTGGCCACCCTTCAAATCTCTGAAGGGCCTCATGTGGCTGCACCCCCACCCCTTTCGTTTTTCATTTCTTCTTCAATTCAACTCATCCATTCACACGATTTTCAACAACAAATTCCAATAAATTGTCTTGCCAAGAAACATGTTCAGAAAACCTTAGACGACAAAAACAAGTTTAAGGTAACATATATCGATGAATACGATCACCCTACACCTACGACAGAGCATTCTTGCAAGAGAAATTTGACGCGTACCAGTCTGAAGAAAGTATTAGCGTTCGAATGTGACCAAAAAGAGCTTGTGAAGGAAGAAGAAAGTCCATCTCTCATGATTGATCTTAATCCTTATTGACCTATTTATAGTCATGTTTTTTCATGATCCAAGGCCAAAGTGCATATGCTACATAAATATTGTTTGGTCGACTGTTTGGATTTCATTCTATTTTGTTAAAAAATTTCTTTTTAAAGTCAAACATTAATTTTAACTACACATATTGTATGATCTACCTACTTTTCCTTCACTCGTTTCTTGAAAAGTAAAATTTTAGCAAAATGGAATGAAACCAAACATATAGTTAATTCCATCATAAAAATAACTAATGAAGGATAAGTTTGCACAGAGGCCTAATCATCGAATCAGTCGTACACTAATCAGTTAATTAAGCTCATGTTTTACTAAGTTATTTTAAAATTGAATTAAATTACTTGTACATCATGTTTTACACCTTGAATAGGTAACAATTTTTTAATGGTTGTATTAAAATTAATTGAGATATTGTCAAGTGTCAAAGATGTAAATCAAGTGGTAAAGTAGGATGTACATATAGCATCATTCTTTAAATTATAAGCTAGTCAAACTATATAGAATTATTATTAGTTTTAATATTGATGCCTAATTTTAACTGAAGTACATGTACGAAGAACAGAGATTAGCCCAATGGGCCCAGTTGATTAAAAAAGGCTTTAGTCGAATGGGCCCAGATGTACCTTGATGCTTCTATGACAATTTATTCCAACAGATTTCATTATAGCTGGAATTTATGCTTGCATTAAACTCAAAGGTAAACTGACAACCAAGAGTCCTAAAAGATATATTCAAGATACGACCGGTATGCTATATTTATAGAATAATGTTATTTGCAGTAGCTCACTATTGCAATCGTCTCACGTAACATACATGTAGCAATTAATGATTTCATGCTAAAACAAAAAAAAAAATTTACCACATTAATGCATCAAATCACTAACATTCACATGTATCTCATGTAGAGCGACTATGACAGTAAGCGACTGCAAATAGTATTACTCTATTTATATATCGCTTACTTGACAGAATTATAGAAGACAAATTTCAAAATAATTTATTGAACGAAACATAGTTTTAAAAACAATATAGACCGAATTAAATAAAAAAAGGTAAGTGCAAATTTTATACTTCATTTTGTACATTATTTTCGACCGATGTTTGCCATGAAGGGAAATTTCCAAGATGTACCCATAAAATGGTTTGGTGGGAGTGGGATCGAGTCTATCTTTACCCATAAACGGAAAAAATGAAAAATGTAATTACTTTTGAGAAATTTATTGAAAATATTACTACATTCATTTAATCATGATTTGGAGGAAGTTTCTTGATTTGGACTTGTTCAAGCCCAAAATATGTGGTTGATTGGTTGAAAGTCGTGGTCTTTGTTTTTGCCTTGAGAAACATCACTTTCTTAAATACCTAGTCAATGCTTAAGAGTCAGCATTTTTACCCATTTTGTCACCATATTTTAATGCTAATCCAATCATTCATTCAGTGTCAAGAAATACCATGAGGAGGGGTATGGGTTGAGTGGGCTTGGGTGAGGTGGGGTCAAAGATAATTAGAAAATTATTTATAATTTTCAAGAAAACTTTGTTATCTGTATATCAAAATTTATATAAGGAATTACATAATATTAGCATGACACTATAATATTATTAATTTAAAATATAGTCAACTGTTTCATCTTATATTTTCCCTCCACATCATTTTCGATAATCACTAATATACCATTTTTATGTACAAACAGCAAAATCATTTTCAAGATAACTTAGTATAATACATGTTGCAATATATATGTATATACAACTATACATACATGGAATTCAGGACATTTTAATTTATGGGTCCTACTTTAAAGTGATTATTCCACACCTAGGAACTTGTAAAGAATTATATTAGAGAGCCTGACTAATTTTCCAGATTAGGACTGAAAATATATCAATATGGGTTGTTGGTCCTAATGTCCATATTATAGGGATTCATTCCATGCCAAAAGTTTAGGTTTTAGTATAATTTGTAAAGACATTTGCAACAATCCATAATAATGTTGTCTAAAGTTTCTTGTAACAGTATCTTTATGCTCGCTTTTTATCAAGTGTTCACTCTTTCACCTTTTGTTTTTAATTAATATTATGAGAATTAAAAACTTTAACAATTTTCTTTTATTCAATCATTTTTTATTTGAATTTGTATTCTCTTATTTTCATGATTTGCACCTCATATGTTTGTAAATTTATTTCTTTTTATTTATTCTGTAAGACAGACTGTTATTATGTTGTGCTTACGCGAACATGAATATATCAATCAATATCAATTAAAAAATTAAAATCTCATTCTTTATTGTTCTGTATAATTTGCATGGCTAAGCATGTATCACCTTTTAGTTTTGACAAAATAATTTTTTTTGACCATCTTAAGGTGTAAAAGTGTTTATGGGTCAAATTCTTCTTTTTTTTTTTTTTTTTTTGAACATTACTACTCGGGCTCATTTTTTTTTTTTTTTTTTTGACCAACTTTTCAGAAGCTGCCAAGAATGATTTCAATTTTCACACTTGTAGAAGTTTGAAAAATAAAATATTAAAAAATTCAAATATTGTATAATTAATAATTTCCACTAACACACTGGTTAATATACTCCAAATCGGTAAAGATTTATCAATTTGTTGTCCACTAATCGTGAGGCAGCTATAAGTTATTGGTAGAAAAAGGACAAACACGCTTTTGCGTCATTGGTTCCCTTAATCCATGCTTTTAGGATACGATTAATTAAATTAAATTAAAATCCAACAAATGACAGTGTGACAAGTTTTAGGAAACGAAATACTTATTGTCCTTTAACCACATAATAAATTAATTTAAAGGGAAAAAATAATTATAAATTTACAAATTATAAATTCATTAAAGTTGTCGTTTTCAATTTTTAGTACGAAATGAAAAGCTACCAATAATAGCATTTTTCAATGCATTTTGACCAGTTCATGCTTGACACGATGAACTGAACAAATTAAACTACATTAGAGAAAACTTAAAATCTCATAAAATATGATGTAATCTATAAACCTTGCATGGTCGAATGAACTAATCAATTAAAATCTAGTAGATGGAATCACTGAATCCTAATGATCTAGACTAAATCTACAAAAATAAATAATTAATTAACGAACTCATTAAAAGTTTCTTTCATTTCAAATTTTCAACTCCTGCTACTAAATCGAGAACCGAATAGATCACTCCATTTTTTATTATTGTACCTTGAATAATATTCAAACTTAATCGGAATTAGATTACATCTATCAATTTTGTCCCATTCGATATGGTACTTTTTTCCACCCCTACATCTTACCAAACATAGTCGATATGCTTTGTTCCCTAGTAATGTATTAAACTCTTTGTCGAACTTATGGATGTATTAACATGCTGATGATAATTTAGCTACAAATGAAATCTAAATAATAATCCTCATATTAGCTCATTTCTCGCGCATACCGATTAGAAATATTTGAGAAATGAAAATATGGGTTGAAGAATACATCGTGTTGACAACAATGACACAATAGGATTAAGGAAAAGTAAGCTCGTTTGGTAGCCATTTTTTTCAAAATGTATTTCTCTCTCTCTTCTTTTCAACCATGCATTCTTTATTAAAATAATATCATACATAAATAAAAAATCTTTCCTTATTTTTCAACCACACACTTCCAATCAAGTTACTATTCTAAAATACATTTTTACATAAAAATGGCTCTCAAACACCCTCTTAAAGAGAACTTCTTTTCAACTTTTTTGTCAATATTATTAACAAAAGTTGAAAATATCGTCAATGATAATTGATCTTAGATTTTCAATCAATTGAATTTGAATAGAATTTCCTTCATGTGCAATAATAATCTATCTCATCTCATAGCAATGACAATTATCTAAAAGATTTAAACAAGATTTTATACAGAGCCAAAGAAACATATTTCTTAAAAATGCTATATGTACAATTACGATTGACAATCACACACATGGGATAGAAGTCTACACTGAATAAAAAAGTCATGAATCCCCACGTTGTCAATCGAGAGAATAATTCTTTTTTTAATTGTATTCAAAGTAAAATTTCATTATTGGGCAAAAAAAGGCCATAGAAATTATTTATTTATTTGGCCCTCTTGACAGAAGTTGATGAAAAGGTATTCATTAATTAATCTAAAAAGTCAGAATTGACAACTTGAAAGCACGAGATTACGTCTCTGCGACCTTTGTGTGCGCGGCTCTGATTCGTAGGACAGCTGCCGTATCCGCAAATGGATTTTGCACACATTTTCCCACATGTAATCTGTGGATCATATGGACAGTTTTTACTTTTCAAATAAATAATAGACAATCAATATTGATAAAAATTGTTGAAATCTTTTAAATGTGTCGAAACAGAGTTAGGTAGCGTTTGTTTCTCATTTTTGTAAAAATGAAAAATATAGCCATTATGATCTCGCACAAGATATAGAAATTCAAATTTGGTGGTTTAATGTAATGAATAACGGTCATATTTTTCATTTTAATGGGGAAATAATGAAAAACAAACAAGGGCTTAATAAAATTGTGAGTTCGGTAAAATGTATAATTCAAAATAAAATTTGATCAGTTTTTAACAAACAAAAGCTTTGCCAAATCAACACTAAGCCTCTATTTGATCATTTTCATAAATAATTTATAAATATGAATAACAAGAAAAATAGTTAATTTCTAGAATATGTGAATAATAATGAATAGTAGTTATAAAATGAGTTATACATAACATTTAATTTTAATTGAATTTACAAACCATTTATAAATTATTTGCCAAGTGGAGGCTAAATATTTTATTGGTTTAAAGTTCAAACAAGAAATAAGTTATTTATTTATTGGCCAATTGAAAAGTATTTATGTTTGACATCTCAGTTTGTAGGTATGATTTTCTTCATTCTCTTGCATCACCCTGATTTTGTTATTCTTGTATAGTAAATTTGTAAAAGCTCACCACATATATGATTAATATTAAATGTTACGATGTTCTTTATAACTCGATGTTTGTTCACCTAATAACTACACAAAAGTCATGGTTGCAATCAAAATTGTCAAGTTTGTTGTACTTTGAAGTCGTCGTAACTTGTGAAAAAATATTTTGATAATTTTGTCTGTTTAATTCGTAGGAAGTTTTATAAAGATATTTTTCAATGAAATTTTTCATATTTTTAATTCATTTACCCGAATGCATCAAATATTTGAAAAAAAATAAATCTACTACTAACATTTTATTGTATTGGTTGGAGAAAAAATTCATATTTAAATTTGCCCCCGTTGAACCAAAATCCCAGTTCCACCCTTGTATTTAGGGGTTGAAAAATTGCACAAGCTAGCTTAGCTTTTGAATTTTATTTATTCCAATAATAATAATAATAATTGTGGCTGGGTGGAACAGGACACCCAACACCCATCTTCGACCCGGTAACTTAGCGGGATAAGGAATTCCCTCCCATTTCGGGTTAGGGCTTTGGAGGGTTGTGGCTGTTGAATTTTTCAACGTTCCTAAGTAGAGCTCGTATTCCCAACTCGACATTAATGTACACGCGTGTCCAACAAATTCTACTATCAACAAAATAAGTAATTTATCTCGAGTCTCAAACGATATATGTATCGAGTTTTATCTTAAAAACCAACACAGTTAAGATGCGTAAAACTCTTATATATTATACATGCATTTCATTTATAAATCAGCTTTAAAAATACGATTCTTAAGAATAAGATAAAAAGAATAAATTAGTTTATATTCCAAATGGTTGACAATAACATGGCTAAGATTAATTGTAGATGAATTAGTTTAACTGTTGAAAAGGAGGCGTTGAGTTTGTGTAGAAGAATCATACCTACCATGTGACAATCAGCTAGAATCCGAATTGTTTATCAAATGCTATTGATTGGTGGAGGTGTCCTTCGATTTATAAAACTAATTTATTACTTAATATTCGTATATTTAATAATTAATTTATCGGTAATACGGATAGAGAGGTGCAGTAGGTGAGAGAGTTATGATAAGGCTGCATAATTGAATTGTTAAATGAGGTATTAAATTAATTGGCGGCAATATGGCTCAGCCCATTGATTAAAGATTCCTTCAAGAACCAGCCACTCAGATCGTGACGTGAATCGACGTAGGAGAAGGTGACTGGGTTCGAGGTGGGGTACTTGGGTTGAGAAAATAGCTTGACCCAGTTCGTCATGTTGACTCTAATTTTGATTCTACCATTCAACGAGCCATTTATTTATTTTATTTTGAAATAAATAAATATTATTATTGGTATACGATCAATTATTTGTCACAGGATTTAAAATGAGAATATAAGTCGAAATGGCAAAATGTTACATCCCGTCATGGTGGGGGTAGGTCAGGGACGTGGAAGATAGTCATTGTCTGATCTTCATTTTTGTTTGATTTAATTTGATTATTATGTATACACGTTTAACTTGTATTTAGAAAATAATCCTAAAAAGAAAATAAAATAGGTAAATTGGAAAAATGCTAGAAATGCGAATATATATTGCCCCGATCTTTTGGAAATTCTCGACGGAATGACAAACGGCGAGAGTGTCTATCCATGCCCTCATTACATACCTATTTTACAAACAATAAATTTTACAAAAAAAATTATATTTACATCATAATTTTTATTTGCTGCATCACATTTTTTTATTGCACTTAAGGTTTATAATTTTTGCTTGTTAGAGTACTTAATTCTTTCATGATTTTTCATGTCATTCCTATCCTTGAACTTTCATTAGTTAACACATTTTGTATTTAATAATAGATTTATACATAAAAATTCGTTAAAATGACATAAAATAACTTATTTTTCATCAAATCTCTCAAAAAAAAAAAAATTCTTTATTTCAAAACTTGAAAATAAAATATTTTGATATGAATATCATCGAGTACGAGACGTAATAATTAATTAATGGTTGAATACAAGAATTCGATGGAAAAAAACTGAGAAAGTAAATGCTACAGTGAATAAAGATCGAGGAACTCATCTACAATATATATTTAATGGGACTTACGACTTTTCAACCACGTATATAGTCAACTTTTATTAAGATCTAAAAAATTTGATTTTAATCCCACCAAACATAAGCTTAATATTGTATTCTTATTGACTATATTCATTACATGTAGGAATGCCATAACGTTTTCATGATTTATGTGTTGAGAAAATCAACTTGGCGTAAATATACTTTTTATTCATATTTTTACAGAACCTACAACTATCACTCATTGACAACACATTTCTTATGATCTACAATTTATAATTACCTAAAATTTAATTTAGTTTTTCTCAAACAAGCATAATATCAAAAAATGTTTTAAACGAATAGTGCTTCGAACTAGAATAAACACTCCTTGTCTCAATAATCAAACAATAGAAATTACACGACATGTCAAATGGAAAACATTTTCGTGATTTTTATTGAATATCGAAATGTTGCAATTCCTTTATGCAGTTCAAGATAAATGTTACAGATCCAAATTGTATGTATCTCTCAAAGAGGGAAAAATAAAATAAAATAAAATAAAAAAACCTATGTTTTTAAGTATTAGATAGACAATCCAAAAAAGGACCGATAAATCTACTGATTTAGCATGATTTGAGTTATCCATTTAAATGTATATCTTGTACATCATTTTTTCAAAGATTTCCATTTTTAATCATCATTACAAAAGAAGAAACTGCTGGTATAATTACATTTATTGACAAAAAAATAGAATTAAAATCCCTGTTATAATTGCATCACGCGTTTTAACGAATCTAAACAAGCCATAAGTAGAAAGATCAAGGGTTAAGAATAAAGGAACAAAATGCACTGGACTCCGCCTTGTTAGAGTAGGTGCGGGTCCACGAAAGAGACCTATGCACTTCCATATATTGGCATCTTAAAAAGGGGAAAGGCATTAACGTGAATATACAGTGACCGTCAAGGCATTTTCTTCCATTCGAGAAGGTTCTTGGAAATAAAGTACAGTTACTGGTTTACTCACTCGCCTTTTGTCATCTGGAGTGAACGTGCCTCTTGTAAATGTAAGTGGTTGTGTTTCACTGTTTGCGTAGTGGAATAGTTTTTTAAAGAATAATATTATTTGCACTTATTTTTTATCGGAGTCGTTTTATGTAACATACATGTGACGGTTAATGATTTGTTGTATAAAATAATAAAATAATAAAATATTAATATATTAATATATCAAATCACAAATCGTCACATGTATATCACTATAATAGTGAACGATTGTAAATAATATTACTATTTTTGAAATTAAAATTTTTTATAAGAAAAGAAGAGGGAAAATCGCTAAGTCGAGCCGCTACGTAGACAGCTTTGAGTCATTGACCAACTCCAACTGTAATTCTCAGCCAAGCCGCTGAATATTCAACTTCTATTCCACTCAATAGCCCTTCGTTTTAGCCGGCGGTTGAAAACTCATGATTAGCCCAACCAACAAGAAAGTTAAAAAGAACAAAAGTCCCACCGTACCCTATCCACTGTAACCAATACCCGTCCAACATTTTTCTCTTGGACCCCACATTTCTACTTAACCACTAGTCTACAACCAAACCAAAATATGACGTATAGATATACTAACAAATTTTCTTTCTTTTGCGTTTAGCATTTTGTGATTGCTAGTTGTATTTGTTAGAGCATTTACAATCGTGATGTAAAATTGAGTGTAGATTGATATTTTCAAAATTAGTTTTGCATTTGCTTTACATCTCGATGGGTCTAATTACAAATTTTGTTCACATAGAAATAACCGAATCCATTTTTTGCCTATTGTAAATATAAATTTACATCTTTTTTACATTTTTTGTCGAAAATGTAATTTGTATCTCTCTATTGGAGATTTTTTTGGCCATTTTGAAAATTTAAATCACAATTTAGATTTATTTTACACCACGATTGGATATACTTTTAATGGCTTGTCTTGGCCGTGTTTGTCGATGACTAAGAAAGTAGTTCGCTCAATTATCAACTGTAGTTGAACTTATTCAAAGGAAATGTCTTCCGTCTTAATTATTGGGGTATAGTTCGATTACATTAGCCATTTAATTTAAAAGTTATAATTGTTAACGAAAGTTAAATATATTCATTTATGAATTTTATGTTTTGATCAAAAGTTTGACCCATTCACAATTTACTTATAACTTGCAAATTGCTACATAGGATACCCTTATTCTTGAATTTTTCTATTTTAGGTAAAAATAAATCATTTATCTGAGTTTGTATTGAACTTTCTCTTTTTCTTTGCTTTCAATCATTTTTAAGAATTTTTTTAAACTGAAAATAAAATGATAATAGAAGTTTTTGGTAAGAGGTTACTTTACTAAAGTTTATGTCTTTGTTATGGAAAAAAAATTAGTTTAAAACAATAGTTTCCTAATATTACACTAGTTAGAGATCTTTCTTTTACCAATTTTAGTTCAAAAATTCTTATTCAATTCGTGACTTTCTATACCAAGCCATTGTACTATAGGAACACATGGTCCAAAATGCCTACACTCAGTATACAAATATTATTTAAGAATTATGTTGCTCTTTGTTTAAAGTATAATCTTAGTAGCTAGTTTTCATTTTTTTCCCACTTGTAGACGCTTTTAGTGTGACGCATCAACTTGAAAGACAACTATATACCCCCTGATTCGACTGTTATTTATTTTGTGACTTATCATTAGAATATCAATACATTAGGTGTCTCGATTTATCTTTGTTTCTCCTTCATCACAAACTCAGATTCATCCTATTGATAAAGATTTCTAACATTCCAATGCGATGAGACTCTCGATGGAACTCTAATTTTATTTCATATATTCTATTTACACAAATAGAAATGTTATGTACATAATAGAAATATGGTTAGTTTATTTTGGGATATGATTGAAATTATTTTATAGAACGTGTTTCCCTCTCAATAAGAATAACTGCACATATTATTTAAGAGGAAAATAAATTACACTAAAATTAAAAACACCCAATAAAATGCAGAAACAAAATATAAAATTAAAAAAAGAGAATACCAATTAGGAAAGTTGACCCCAATCCATACACACAAAACCGCCAGCTACTTCCCTTCTGGCACCCTATGCAAATCACTCCACGTGTCCGAAAATTGTTCATGCCACCTTACCGCGTCTTGTTACTATGAAAAGTCAAAACTACCCCAACTGACCAACGGAAATTCGCGGCTTATTCAGGACGGTTTTGTTATTTCATACGTGTCAAATTGCATAAACTTTAATGCGTACGTCTTTTTAAGATATAATCTAATCATACCGTGGGCTCGTTTATTGACCGTCCGCAGTGAAGAATCAACGCAGGTGCACACACCTGTCTTATGTTCATTAGAGCACGTGATTATTCCCGTTATTCTTTTGTAACACCGTCTTTTTGAATTTCCCATTTACACCCTATAAAACCTCTTATTCTCTTGCAACTAAATAGAAATTCCATTTAAATTAGGATTCTTTTAAGGGTAATAGTGGGAATTCATTTGATTTATCCAGACGGTGGCTTTTAAAGGCCGGCAGACGTTTTGGTTGAACCAACCTAACAACCGCACTTTCCTTCGAAGTTCACACTTCATTCCTTGCTTTTACCATTATTAAAAATAAATTATTAGTTATTAATTATTTCCTAATTCACATTACTTTTTAAAATTCGGTCTAATTACGGATATTTTGGCTAACTTAGTCGAGCGACCATTGCCAATCATTCTATTTCTGTCCTCGAAAGAATTGTCAAATTTTATGGTAAATATTTATTTCTTAAATTAAATTATTTCAAAAATTCAATCGCATCGTTCAAGCTTTCGAACAGCGACTTGAAAGATTTTACTATTATTATTGACGTCTTAATCTACTTTGTCGAATGGTTTCACTTGCCTTTTTCTCGTTTATCAATTTCTTATTAGTTAGTCGACTCTCGTTTTTCAAAAGATTTTCTATCTTTACTGGTAATATTTATTTTGTAATTTGACTAGTTACCGTTTTTTTTTTAAGAAAAAATAATAATTATAATTTAATTTTAATGAATGAAGGTGTGAGAATATATATAAACTATAAACAATCCATCCTTTTCCCCTTTTTTCGGTTTACCAAAGCCTGGCCTGTTTGGAATTTCGTTTACTGTTCCTCTCCCTAAGAAAATTCTCTCTCTCTCTATACGTACAAAACTCCTTTCCTACATCCAGCCGGATAAGCGCCGGAAACTGCTAGTCCGCCGGAGAACAGTATTTCAGAAGAACCGAAAGGTTTCTTGAAGGAACAGTGCCGTTCGTGTTATTAGTTTTATGATTTGGCAGGTGGAATCGTCCGATCTCTGAGTTTGACTCGGTCCGACGAGTTGCAGTGAGAATGTGGAAAGCCTAAGGGAATTTTCGTGGTTGTTGAAGCCCTGGATCGTTGTCTGGGGCGTTTTTATTGTTTTTAAGGATTTTTATTGTGCGTTTTTTGCGGGAAAGAAGTTAGAGAAGACGGAGGCTACCGCCGACGAGTTTCGGTATGAGATGGTACGCGTATACTGTGGGAATCATTATATGTTTATTTCATAATGCTGTAAATCTGGTTTTTTGCCTAATGTTTTTTTCCCGGTGGGTAAATTGTTGATTTTTATTGTTTGGATCTTGAGCCTTCTTTGATTTTGTTTGAAATTGATTATTTTTGTTTTGTCAAAACAGTTTTCTATGCGCATTTTTATTCGTATATATGGGAAACATTAATTTTATGTATATGTTTATCATCTACGTATAAATATACGTGTCATTATTGCTACTGTAGATTGGAAAACTGGATTTAAACAATTTTATTTTGGTGCCTGAATTTATTTTTTTTTCGTTTTTTCCCCTGGAAAGTCCATTTTTTTTAGCTACCTCTACTTTTTGTATAAACTTTATTCGTAATTTTTAAACAACTCTGTATTAGTTCCTATTTTATTTTATTTTTTAATAGGATTTTATACTGGAAAATTTTGTTTTTTGACATTTTAGAAAACTGGATTTTCTACTATCTGCACCAACTTTTGGATCTTTTCTTCTAGCTTTGGGTTAATTTAAGAAATCTTTTAGGATTTCTGATGATTTAGTTATGCATTATATGTTCTAATTTTTTTTTTTTTTGTTGTCTAATATCATGATTTCCAGGATCTCAGTTATATATTTTTGTCACCATGGCAGATGGGCTATCCAGAAATTATGGTTTTTTAGATTGTTTCATGATTTGAGTTTTACAATATTATTTTGGCGAAGTTGAGATTTTGTGTTAATAGATGGGGGGATAAGTTGTGCTTTCAAATACAACCCCAGTCATTTTTCTTACTAGCCGACTCTCATCTCTAAACTGAAACTACATTGTTGTGCATCCTAGTTAAAGGGGAATGAAATGGTTATGCACTGTACTTCGTCCTATGATTTTTTTTCTATAACATGGATGACATATTCTTGTGTGAAGATAATCATTTCAATCAAATTGTGGAGATTAATGTTCTAATGTCTGCTATATAGCAAGTGGTATAATAATCTGAGTCCCATGCTTGGAATTGGTTACAATTCTTCATGTTAACTATTGAGTTTAATGAAAGGGTGATATTTCCTGTATCTAGAAATTGACAGAGAAGTCTAATCTTTTCTATTTTTAATTTTTTGATGTTTCTATATCTTTTTGTGTGACAAAGTTTCCCAAATCTATTCTATGCAAGGATTTTATTTGCTGCCAATCTAGATATAGATTCATGTATATTTGTATTATTCTCTTAATCATTTGTTTAGCCTTGACAAGACGTAGAAAGTGTTGAGTTGATTCATTTGCATGTCACTATCACATTCCATACACTCTATGGTTTCTGGCAGGTGGAAGGAAGGGCTTGTTCATCGAGGGAAGCTAAATTGGAATTTTTGAAGTATAAAAGGCTACAGCGGATGAAAGCAGATTCTATAGATGATTCCACCTGTGTCAGAAACATGGTGAGTAGAAGCTGGGGAGATACTTTAAGAACTTCAGCACCATGTGGTGTGAGGTTACTTGCAAATGTAGATATCTATTCAAGATCTGTTGCTGCTTCAAATGATAAAGATGTTTTTTCAAAGCGCAAAGTTGCAAAGTTTGAGACTTCTGATCTTGACTGGACTGACAAAATTCCTGAGTGTCCAATATACTACCCGACTAAAGAGGAGTTTGACGATCCATTACTTTATCTGCAAAAGATAGCACCAGAGGCATCAAAACATGGTAAATGTCCCCTTCTAATTTTGTATTGGTTGAATAGAATACTCTTGATGGAATATTTTACTTTATGCACAGATAGGGTTTACTGATCTGATGTTAGTTTGATGGCAATCGTATCATACTTACATTTTATAATTGTGTTATGGCATTGTTTTCTCCTGTTACAAATTTAACCAGGGTATATTTGTATAATGTAGTCCATTGTTTGGCCGTTCTACTATTTTGGTATAGTAGCATTACGCATCAATGCTTCTCCATGTCCATTTCATACTCCTTGTCACTTTGCTTGTTACTTGTTACCTTTGACCTTTCATTTTGGGAGTTGGCGGTTATCTTAGACTGAGGGCACTGTAATTGAACTTCTGCTTTTGATATTTAGGCATTTGCAAGATTGTTTCCCCTGTACTTGCTTCTGTTCCTGCTGGCGTGGTTCTTATGAAGGAAAAAATTGGTTTCAAATTTACAACTCGAGTACAACCTCTCCGTTTGGCTGAATGGGATACTGATGACAAGGTCACCTTTTTCATGAGCGGAAGGTTGGTGTTTTCTTTTCTTGCTTGATATATGATGCAAAGAAATTTTCAGTTCTGGATTGTTGAGTTTTTTATTTTTTATTTATATAGAAACTATACATTACGGGATTTTGAGAAAATGGCGAACAAGGAATTTTCTCGTAGATATCATAGTGCCGGAGGCCTTCCTTCAACTTACTTGGAGAAAGAATTTTGGCGAGAAATAGCTTGTGGAAAGACAGAGAGTGTTGAATATGCTTGTGATGTTGATGGTAGCGCATTTTCATCTTCTCCCAATGATCCACTTGGAAAAAGCAAATGGAATCTGAAGGTGTTATCTCATAACCAATTTTTTTTCTCTGTTGGTTTCAGTGGAACTTACTTGGTCAAATTTTTAGACGAGGGGACTTAAACACTTCTTAGCAAACACAACGAATACATCTCTCTTGTCAATGGATGTCCGTTCTTGCTTGTTTCATACTTTTATCGCTCACAGGACCATCCTTGCAGTCTACTCATTTTCTATTCCAAGTTATGTTTTGTCTGATAGTATTAATTTTGGAGGCGAATCCAGTGCCTATTTTTCTTCTCTGTTCTGCTTCTATGAATGATTTTGGGATGTATTCTAAGATTTAAGTCTTGAGAGTTCCTTATTGAGTTCTTTTGGCTGCGATTCCTCAAGTTTTTCCCATCAGTAATCTGTCTCTCCACATTTTTTTTGCTTTTCTCGTCTCTTATCTTATTTCCTATTTAAATCTTCACTCCTGCCTTGAGGGGTTAAATTATTTTGTAGTTAGTTTAATGTACATTTCTCTAGTTGTGTACGGTACCTGGTTCATATAAGCTGCCCCAAACCAAAAACGAAAAATATAGAGGAAAACAAATTATGTCTAACATATATTTTTTTATTGGTTTCAGAAACTATCTCGGCTACCTAAATCTATTTTGCGTCTTCTGGAAACAGCAATCCCGGTAATGAGCTGGTTCTTAGATCCTTTATTTTCCAATTTCATATTTTCGCTTGTGCTGAACAAATATTTGTTTTGGCCCAGGGAGTTACTGAACCTATGCTTTACATAGGAATGCTGTTTAGCATGTTTGCTTGGCATGTGGAAGATCATTACTTGTATAGGTATGTCCCATTATGTTCTTGACTATACGCATTTTATTCTTTCAGTGTAGTAGTGGTGATTGATGTACTTGCTATTTACTTCCATGTGCAGCATCAATTATCATCACTGTGGGGCAGCAAAGACTTGGTATGGGATTCCTGGCCATGCAGCTTTGGATTTTGAAAAAGTTGTAAAGGAACATGTGTATTCTCATGATATCTTATCAGCAAACAAAGAGGATGGTGCTTTTGACGTACTGTTGGGGAAAACAACATTATTTCCCCCTAACATTTTGTTGGATCACAATGTTCCAGTTTTCAAAGCTATACAGAGGCCTGGGGAATTTGTAATAACTTTCCCTAGAGCATATCATGCTGGATTTAGTCATGGTATGAGAAAAAGATTCATATGTGCCATAATATTATTATTATTATTTTTTTTAAATTAAGTTTTTCTATCTTCAACATGCTTACTTTTTGTCCTCATTCTCATATAAAGTTTTTGCTCACTTATATCTCATAGGTTTTAATTGTGGGGAAGCGGTCAACTTTGCAACTGGTGATTGGTTTCCCTTGGGATCAATTGCTAGTCGCCGCTATGCTTTACTTAACAGGATGCCCCTCCTTCCTCAAGAGGAGCTTCTTTGCAAAGAAGCAATGCAACTATATACATATCTGGAACTCGAAGACCCAGACTATTCATCTACAGATTTGATTTCCAAGAATAGTATTAAAGTTTCTTTTGTAAATTTGATTCGTTTGCAGCATTGTGCCCGTTGGCTTATAATGAAATGGAAAGCACGTACAGATGTTTCTTTTATTTCCCATGGAACAATTCTTTGCAGCATGTGCAAACGGGATTGTTATGTCGCATATGTGAATTGCAATTGCTATTCGCATCCGTTGTGCCTTCGCCATGGTAATTCCATTCCCAATGCTACTCTCTGGATGTTTTTTATTGTCATCTTTTCCTCGTATATTTAACATCTTGCTGATCTTGGTCTCCCAATATTTATACCAGATATAAAGTGTCTAGATTTACCCTGTGGAGGCAATCCAACTCTCTGTGTGAGGGAAGATATCTTAGATTTGGAAGCAGCAGCTAAGCAGTTTGAGCAGGAGGAGGATATACGATACGAGGTTGAACAACTAGATAGAAATGGTGAGGACTCTGTTCAGCTAGCAAAAATGTTCTCAAGAGCTGAAAATGATGGTTATGTCCCTTACTGCGAGATTAATTTGGAGTTTAACGAGGAAATTTCCCAATCTGGCAATCAAATACAGAAGCAAACATATAGCTCTCCATGTCGGTCTACCCTGTGCACTGGCACGGAGAATATGAAGACTGCTTCAGATGCTTCCATTTTGGGTTCTTTATCTTCATCAAGTCTGGGTGTCGTTGAAGAGTCAAGTCAAAGTTTTCATGTAACTGGCAGTGTATGTTCATTTCCATGATGCTGTCGACATTGTTACGTGCTTCTGACCAGAGAAAAATGATTACTAGTATGTTATCCCAGTCAATTCATGATTTCTATTTTATTTTGCAGGTTCAAGGGAATACAAACTCAATGTCTCCTAGAGATCGCGTTATGTGTGTTCCTGAAGTTTCACAATCCTCTACCAGTGAATATGATAGTTCCCAGAAGAAGGCTGTTCAGAAGATAGATTTTGGAACTAGTATCAATGAAGAAAGCGATGAGTCTGATTTTGAAATATTCAGGGTCAAGAGGCGTTCTTCCAGCAAAGTGGAACGGAGAAATGCACAGAACCCGGTCTCTGTTAATTCTGAACATCAGGTACATCATACTTAATATATGTAACATTTTTGCTTGTAAAGGTTACTTGGCAATTTCTCTTAACAGAATTATGACCTCAAAAATGGGGAAAAATTGTTCTGTTTACTCGTTTGTTTATGTGCTGCTTTTAAATGCTGCTCCCTTTCCGAAAATGAAATCAAATAGAAAGGAAAGAAACATAGGAAAAGCATGTTTTTAGAGAGCTAACGTGCCCAAAATAAAAGAACACTAGCTAAAATTCTTTACCAGCTATATCTTTTAGATTCCATTTT
This sequence comes from Olea europaea var. sylvestris, assembly GCF_002742605.1. Classification (NCBI taxonomy): domain Eukaryota; kingdom Viridiplantae; phylum Streptophyta; class Magnoliopsida; order Lamiales; family Oleaceae; genus Olea; species Olea europaea. Next base: position 29,080,610 of record NC_036242.1, on the reverse strand, counting down.
GTTTTAGCTTGAATTGTAAATATAAACTCTTGAAGTTTGGCATCCATACTGATCGTGAAAGGAAAATTTGTTGCTTTTTTTTATTTCTTTTTAAAATCCCATCTGAAAGTTCTTCATTTTGTTGAATTTTTATTTTGTGATATAATTTGGAGCCCTGAACCTACACCTATGGTTTCACGTATTGCCTTTATTTTGAGAAAACACTTGTTGAAATTCTTTTAGGCGTAATCTTTTAGATTCCATCATCGCTGTTTAGCTTGAATTATAAATAGAAGATCCTGAAGCTTGTATCCATACTGGTCGTGCTCGAAATAAGAAAGCACTAGCTGAAATTCTTTACCTGGTTGATCTTTTAGATTCCAATTTTTCAGCTTGATGTTTATATATGAACTCTTGAAGTTATAATGTACTGATTGTGAAAAGAAATATTGGTGTGTTTTTTCTCTCTTTTAAAACCCCATCTGAATGTTCATTATTTTGTTGAATTTTTTATTTTCTGATATAAAATCTGGAGCTTCGAACCAAACATTTATGGTGGTTATTTTTCTGAATTTTGCTATTATATTTATTTATAGCTGACCTTTTTTGTGACATCTTGTATAAAATTTCTCTTCCTTCAGCTATTACATCCGAGCTAACTGTTTAATCCATTTGTATTTTAGCAATGTTAACCCGTTTGTTTTATTGTCTCTCTCAGGGTTTGAAGAGGCTAAAGAAACATCAACTGGGAAGGTGTGGGCCGGTATCATCATCCGAGTGTTCAACAGCTGAAGATCTGAGCCGTAACTTGAGTCGTAATTCAACTCAATTTAAAGAAGCACCACAAGGTGCTTCGAGGGATAAGTTAGCCAGAGGAAGTGGCATCCCCATCTCCATCAAGTTTAAGAAAACGGCAAATGAGGAATCAACAAGTAAACATGAAGAAGTGCACAGACATGATCGATTCCAGCACGAGTTAAGAAAAACCACGGGGGAACCCCCCGCAATAGAGCTTGCAGCGAAGCGCCTCAAAATCAGAGGTCCATCATTTTTAGATGACAGGTTAAATTGAAATTAGGTGAAAGGCAGCATCTTCTTCAACCTGACATTGCTGACATCTTATTCATTAATGGGGGAATCTAACAACAGGGAAAAGCTAGAAATTTCTTTCTGGGGAGGCAGCAAACGACGAAACTAACCAACATTTTAGATTAGAGAAGGTATTCTTTGTGCAGGGCTCGAAATGCGGGCAATTTTGCACGGTGATAAATCTCATTGGTTCTCTAAGGATGGGTTGTTTTTGCCACGTTGGCAGGAGAACCTCTCTCCTTATTGGAGCGGAGCGGAGCAGAGCAGAGCAGATAGTAGGTTTTTTAGGTTAGTTTTGTTGATTGACATTAGTTGTTGTTAACAGTTGATTGATTTTTGAGGCCCATTGGCTTTTATTAATGTCAAAGTCTGCTGCTGCTTCTCGTGGGTAGGGTTCATATTCTTTTCGTGCAGTTGCACCTTGATAATACTTTACGAGAATAAATTCAAATATTTTTCTTCTTTTACTTGCTTAAAATTATATTTTTACCACTTGTATTTTTACTTTCTCGATGAATGAAGACTGAACTGAATAATTAGAAGAAAAAAGATGTTAAAATATTGTTATTAAGAATAAGGCTAGTTTTTTCAATCTTGAGTCTCACGGATGATCACGTCATGAGTGATTTATTTGAGATCTAGATTATACGAGGAAAAAAAAAAAAAAGATTACATGACACATAAATTTTCGATAGAACTTTAGTGACATAACACTCAATTTAATTATATTTGAGTTTAGGAAGAAACATGTTTGGGAACAACTCAAAAATACACTAAAAAACTTAACTAATTTTAAAGAGAGTAATACTATCTGTACATCATTGTATATATAATGGTGTATAGATATCTGTACATCATTATGTAAACAATGATATACAAATAATATTACTCAATTAAAATACGCTTTTAAACCTTTTTTTTTTTCTAAATTCTCAGACACTAGTTTCATAGTGTTGTACACTTTTCGCCACATATTTTCATTTTTCACCATTGCCACACCCACATGGCCATCCATTTCTACTGTAAACAAGACCGTCGTCATTATAATTATTTATAACATTTAACATTCGCTTCGAAAGTTATATAGCAATAGTTGTGGTACGGTTTTAGATAACCTGATTGAATGTAGATCAGGCAATATGTTGAGAACAAATTTAAAACCTAAATAGAGTAATTGGTGAAATTGAGCGTTCTTGTCCAATCTTGATAAGCCAATTGGATTGGGCCTTGCATATGAGTCTCGATTGGCCATTTTACACTTTTTTAGTTATGAGTCCATCTTTACATTTACCACAATTATGGGCCTAAATTACAATGAGTTCTCATAATTGGGCATAAATTTTTGAGGAACTATCATCCCGCATCTGATTTTACTAAAATTACAGAAATACTAATCAATATTTAATTTCCAAAAAAATAAAGCTAAACTGTAATTTAGGCCTCTTCCTTCTTTTGCCACCAAATATGAATTTTAATATTTGAACCCTTGGTTTTGTATCTCGTGAACCTTCAGCGAAATGGTTTTGAAACCAAATCGAACTGTTAAAAAAAATAATAAAAAAAATTAGACTAATAGATTACAATCTCAACCTCTAAAATAAATTACGATTTCAAACAAAATGGATAATTTAGTCAATTGTCCGTTACCAAATATTATAAATATCGTAATTTCATGACCCCTTACCACACGGCGTAGACAAACCCTCTTCGCCTTCAATCTTCACGCTGCTGACATTCACCATTAAAAAGCTCCATGATACTAGCGATTTTTATTCTCTCAAGTTCGTAGGTGCCGGTGGTTTTATTGTGTTTTTCTTTAGTTTTCTTGGGGGATAATTGCACCAGTGGTCTCAAAACTTTCAATTTTCTGCAAACTATATCTTATCATTTTATTTTTGAGGCTGCAATATCAAGCCTTTGACTTTAACGACAGTCGAAGTCCATTGAATAAATTCCATCCAATATTCCGTTAGTCAACCTGAAATAATATGTTTGATTCAACTTAACAAATTAAATGAGGGGTAAAATAGTATATTTATAATTTCTATAATAAAAGAATTAAAATAGTTAACCAAAACAAAAGTATTGTTCATCTTCTCCAAAGACCCATCCCCCAAGCCTTGCTAAAATAAAAAAAAATCAGGAAACGCAGTCACTGTAGCCACCGTCACCCATTTTCCCACTACCACCACTGCTTACCCAAATCTCAAACAACAATACAAAAATTTCGACCCCCTAAATCATGAAGAAGATCAACTGCTGTTAGTGTGGTTGAAATTGAAGATATTAACAATATGAGACTACCAATTAGACAAGCGAGGTTCATTCAACTCTGGTATCGATTATTGATCTACAGTTTGTTTTCGTTTTAAGGCAAATATTAGAGAACAAGTTGTAGAAATTTATAGTCACCAAAAGGGCCAGGTGGTGCTGGCATAACTGGAACAGATTGATTGGAAAAAGGATGATGATTGCATCAAGCAGCGGAAAAGATTTAAGGAGAACCAATGCCTTGAGAAACATGTACATTTTTATGGATAACTTGTAAGGATTCTAAGCAAAATTTCCAGAGCATGCAAGAGGATCTCAATATTATTAAATTTGTCTTGGCTTCAAAGTTTGAAATTAACTTTTGGATTCCTTCGTCCTGCGGATGGGCAGCGACGGCAACTATGACTGGGTTTCGTGATTTTTGATTTTAGGAAAGAGGATGGGGATGGGGTTTTTGGAGAAGACCAATTTAGTGGTAAAAATTAATCCACTAGTATAAGCGGCTCAAACCATAAAATAGGGTTCACAGACGGTACAACCGTGTCATCCTTAGCCCAATTCATTATAACGATTGGTCCGAATACATGGTCCAAGATCCAAGGGTCAATTTGCAACCTCCAATAATTTATCTTCAAGATAAGTCATGTTGCGACTTATCCAGATCCAATAAGAGTTATCTGTAAATGGATTTGGTATCTCAATCAAACAGATTGAATTAGATTTAGCCCCAACCAGCCACAAAATCTATGAGAATTCCCACCAATCCAGCCTAAATGGTTATCCCACTCCGATAAATTTCGTGGTTAGTCAAGCATTCAATCTACTCGACTCAAAGTCACTTCTTCTTTCTTTTCATCTGGCATTCATACAACTTTTGATAAGCTTTATTGACTTGACCGTCGGAGGGTCTTTGGCTGGCACCACACCGATGCCCTCTTAAAACCTTTTGCCATCGTTTTTCTTCGTTATATTTTTCTTGAGCTCCGCAAAATTGCTGATGGCCTACTTGATCCGATTTTCTCGATTGAAGAATCTACCGTCTACAATGAACAATACATTTTTTATTAATTATTTTATATACCATTTTACCCATCATTTAATTTGTCAAGTCGAGTCAAACTATTTTAAATATTTCAGTTTTGATTTCAATTTTTTTTTTTGAATTGTTTCATAAGGCTCGATTAGAAAATCTTTCAAAAGTGGTGAAACCAGACCGCTTACACCCCTAGTGGTGATGGTGGTTAGTGAGGTAAGTTGTAGAAATGCCAAAAAAAGTCGAACAAAAAATAAAAGGAAAATTGTGGTAGTGATGGTGATGATGAGTAACTGCAATGGTGTTGATGGCGGTTTTGAATGGTAGTAACTAGTGAGATGGGGTGACGTTGCCATTTGTGTTGGTAGTAGTGGGGATTATGGTAATGGTCGTTGTCAACAGTGGTGCAAATATGATAGGCTTGAAGGTGGTGGCGGTGCGAATCAACGTCAAGCACAATGCATTGTGAAAACTAGCAATGATGATGGTTTTGGTGTCAATGGTGGTGGTAAAAATAGCCTATGAAATATACGTAAAGCAATGTGTTGCACATGTAGAAAAATCGAAAGATAATTTGTTACGCATGTAACACATTGGAACAATAAACAGTATTTTGGTAAAAGTAAAGGGTTGAACAATAATTTGAGTAGTTTAGGTTTTTAGGGTGGGCTAGTGTGACAAAGTGATATTGATTGATCCTGAATGACATTTTGGACTGCTTGACTAGATGGGCCTTTCTCCTAAGCAGGATCTGATTTAGATTGGGGACTGGTTGTGGAAAGCAATCTGGCTTGTAAGCGACATACTCTTACCCATAATGACATGTTTTGTAAATTGAGCTTCGTAATGGTATATAAATAATTAAAGAAAGTAGAAATATGAGATATTCGTCAAGGGTCCTACTTAATTGGGTACATGAAGTGAACCACAAATGTTTGAGTAAGGGCAAACCCCCAATAACAAAGTTTATTTTATAAGAAGTTACGCACGTTCCTCCAACCTCCTTTTTCAGGGTTCCGTGCCTAGTGGATTGAACGAATAAAGCAAAATTAACGGTTTCACTTTAAGAGTAATTGAAGCGCACAAGTGAGTCCTCAACATCAATTGTCACAAAGTGATCCTACATAGAGTGACTTAATAATATCACGTACTTCTCGATCTTCCTACATCTTGGTAGATCTTAATCAATACGTATAATACAATAGCAAGTCTAACAAACTCGAAATCAATAATGGAGTCATGAATACATGTCATTCCCTATGGTGAGTCATACCGCAATCTCACTATAGAGAATCTATTCTCTTTTCTATAGAAAATAGCATGCTGTGATAGTTAAGTAAATGATTTGATGCTATTTTTATTTTTATTTTTATTTTTATTTTTATTTTTATTTTTATTTTTATTTTTATTTTTATTTTTATTTTTATTTTTATTTTTATTTTTATTTTTATTTTTATTTTTATTTTTATTTTTATTTTTATTTTTATTTTTATTTTTATTTTTATTTTTATTTTTATTTTTATTTTTATTTTTATTTTTATTTTTATTTTTATTTTTATTTTTATTTTTTTTGGATGTCCTTTTCGATCGAACTTATCACATATGCTCCAAGTTTTGTTAGCTAATCTAGATCATGCAGCAAAGGGGTAAAACTAGATTGTAAATTGCGGAGTGTGTAAACAATGTTTATAATTCTTAGAAACTATGCGTGCTAGCTCATTTATGCCATTAAATGCAAGAACATCAATTGTGAGAGCAAACAAAGTTTCTAAAGTGTAGACAATGAAAATCTGCAAACAGAGAAGTTCAAAATATTATAAAATAGTTTGGTCCATTGATAATTGTTGGGATAGTCAAGTGCAAGAGTGCAACTTATGTAATAGAATACGTGTAAAAGTAACAAAAAGAAATAAAAAGTTAGTTTAACAATTTTGAATATTTTACCGTCTTAAATGTGACGATATGAATCACGAGACTAGCAAATTCTCCTACACATGCGGTCTGACAAGCTAGCTATGAAATCAGAATATGTCCTATATTACATAAAAAATGCATTGACATTGTTATCATATACATGTATAATAGTAACAATTAAACTGGGTGTACATGGTAGCAACTTACGGACCTCCTACAAGGCACTCCCATGGAGTGTCTGATTTAAAGCCTCATATGTGTTGCCTTATGTGAGCTTGTCAGCTCATGCTAGGGAAGGTTGCCCTAGGGGCGTAGGGGTTCTCGGGAATCGTGTAGGCAGTTCATTTCAAGTGGTATCATCTCAAAAATTCTACATGTCTAGTCATGTATCTAAGAAGAACAAGAATTGCTATTGGTTGAAACTATAATAACTTCAACTTGCCCTAAATCAATTTCACTAGTATTGAGCCATTAAAGTGCCTAAAAATATTCTATATCCCACTTTTTACAACTCAAGCAACCAAGTTTCCATGCATGAGCACAAAATTTCAACTTGATTGGACTGCATGTCCCTCAAGAATTGTGGGACCACTTGTAGTAGTGTCATTTCTATATTGTTCTCGTAGAGAACGTCAAAAGGATAAATTCAACACACGTCTCATATTCAATAGACTAAATTGTATAAAATATAAAAGTGTAACAAAAATATTAAATTGCATCATACTATATATTACTTTATGTAGTCTTCTTTATCAAACAAACGAAGAGGTTAGAGAGAATCAAATAATTAATGTTAATGTGTTAATGGGTTCTTGTCAAAATCTGCATGGTTTGTTCAGTCACTTCTTATCACAGATTTGTAGGGCAGTTTACACGAACTTCTCTTGCTTAAAGTCTTTGGAAAGATTCAATATGTTTCAACTTTTTATTTGTCTTTAGGGTATAACAGTATCCTATACTTAAAGCAAAGACTTTGGATTATAAAAAGTGGGTAATATTTGCTACTTTTTTAGTAATGATATGTGGGTATGATTGGGAAGAACCAAACATTTCTCTTATGGTCATCGTTTTTTGTGCATACAGGGAATAATACACACACTATGCATTGTTCCACTTTAGAAATTTTCAATCTAATGAGATTAGGGAATAATATCTTCATGTTCTTTGATAAGAATATATTAATTATATCACTTATAATTTGCTTTTCTAACGTTTTAACTTAAAAATTATT